>NC_061514.1:122662627-122767818 GCF_022539505.1 Lolium rigidum | reverse complement strand
GTACCAAAAAGTCAGCAGGATATTTAATCTTACCACATAGAACTTCCACATCTCGAACAATACCAATTGGAGAAATAGTTTCTCTATTAGCCAGCTGAATAACCACATCAATATCTTCAAGTTCACAAGAATCAATTTCGTGCATAATCTCCGTGTAAAGCTCATAAGGAATAGCACTAACACTTGCACCAATATCACATAAACCATAATAGCAATGATCACCAATTCTAACGGATAGCATAGGAACACTAGCTTGTTTGGGTTTATTAGGATGTGAAACAATATTAGAAGCATCTTCACGTAAAATAATATGACCATCCTCCACATTTTCAGCCACAAGATCTTTAACAATTGCAACAGACAGGTTCAACTTTTATTTGTTCTTCAGTGTTCTATAGGTTTCTTTTCACTTTTATGAACCGCACTATTTATAACGAGTACTCCCTCATTTTAGAAGGAAAAGGAGTTTTTTCAATATAAGCTTCTGTGAATAACACGATCGGCAGCTTCAACTACAACACACTTATTAATAGATGAATCAATTTTATCTTTATACGGTTCATGATACTTATCAAAATTCTTCTTAGGCAATTCATAATGAGAGGCAAAAGCTTTATAAAGGTTTGCAGCAACTTGAGAATCAAGACCATATGTAGCACTCATATTACGAAATGTATCAGTATCCATAAAAGCTTCAATGCATTTATAATCATAAATTATACCCGATTCTCTATCCTTGTCGTTCTCCCAACCTTCAGTATTTTCTTGGATCCGATCAAGAAGGTCCCTTTTAAACTCTTCTTTATTGCGTGTAAATGATCCGTAACAAGAAGTATCCAAGCAAGGTCTTGTCTTGAAAAGAAAGTCTTGCATAGAAATTATCAATAATAACATTACCAGAAGCTCATGAATGGGGCATTTGAGCATTAAAGACTTCAATCTCCCCAAGCTTGGGCAATACTCTCTCCATCATGAGGCCAGAAATTATATATGCGGTTCCTATCTTTGTGAATTTCACTTGGAGGATAAAATTTGGAGTAAAATAAAGGCACAATGTCCTCCCAATCAAGAGAATCACCATTCTTCAAGCAATTTATACCAATGCGCCGCTTACCGTACAAGCGATATAGAGAATAGTTTCTTTCTAACTTCATTCATAGCAATACCCGCACATTTGAATAACCCGCATAATTCATGCAAAAACAAGAATGATCACCAGGATGGACAGTTCCATCCCCTTCATAGCGGTTATCCATAACATGTTCAATAATTTTCGTAGGTATTTTATATGGTATTACTTCCTCACTCGGCGCCTCATCCACTACCGTTGCAGTAGTAGTAGATTTCCCAAATAGAAATTGAAGAGAAGATCTCTCCATAATGACTTATAGCAGCAGGCAGTAAATAAAATCAGCACAAACAAGTAAAGGTCTTCCTTACGAATTCCACTTACCAATAGCGCTTCACTCCCCGGCAACGAGCGCCGTGAAAATAGTCTTGATGACCCACAAGTATAGGGGGTGTATCGTAGTATCTTCGATAAGTAAGAATGTCGATCCCAACGAGGAGCGAGAAGGTATTGATGAGCAGTTTTGATGAAGGATTCTCTCGTAAATGCTCACAAACAAGTATTCAGGGGGTTTTGATGTAACAGATGAATAAAGTACGAGTAAGTAAAATGCGAGAGAAATAATTGCAGCGAGTGGCCCAATCCTTTTTAGCACAAAGGACAAGCCGGTTTGTTTACTTATAATGACCAAACGTTCTCGAGGACACACGGGAATTTAGTCTAGTGCTTTCGCTACATACGACTTGATTAATCTTCATTATTTTGATAAGTGTTGTGTGGGTGAACCTATGCTAATGTACCGCCCTTCCTAGGACTAATACATACTTGTGATTATACCCCTTGCAAGCATCCGCAACTACAAGAAAGTAATTAAGATAAATCTAACCACGACCTTAAACTCGAGATCCTGCGATCCCTCCCGCATCGATATACCAACGGGGGTTTAGGTTTCGTCACTCCGGCAACCCCGCAATTGGCAAACGAGTACAAGATGCATTCCCCTAGGCCCATAAATGGTGAAGTGTCGTGTAGTCGACGTTCACACGACACCACTAGAAGAATAACACCACAACTTAAATATCATAACATTGAATATTACTCAACCATAATTCACTACTAGCATTTAGACTTCACCCATGTCCTCAAGAACTAAACGAACTACTCACGAGACATCATATGGAACATGATCAGAGGTGATATGATGATGAATAACAATCTGAACATAGACCTTGGTTCAATGGTTTCACTCAATAGCATCAACAACAAGTAGAAATCAGTATCGGGAGAGTTTCCCCTATCAAACAATCAAGATCAAACCCAAATTGCTACAGCGGTGGAGATGGCGGTGATGATGGTGGAGATGATGATGATGGTGATGGAGATGATGTCCAGCTCGATGGCGGTGACGATGACGTATATTTCCCCCTCCGGGAGGGAATTTCCCCGGAGGATTCCTGCCCGCCGGAGAGCACTTTTCTCTCTGGTGTTCTCCGCCCCGCAGAGGCGGCTGTAACCCTTCGTGAGGATTCCTCTGTGGCTTAGGTCTTCGGGACGAAGGGTTTCGCGAAGAAAAGGAGGCGAAAGAGGCCGAGGGGGCTCCACACCACATGGTGGCGCGGCCGAGCCATGGGCCGCGCCACCCTATGGTGTGGGCCCACCCCGGGTCCAGCTGGCTCCCCCTTCCGGCTTCCTCCGTCATCCGGAAAAATAGGATTTTTGGTAAAACTTCCTTCCACGAGTTGATCTTCCGAAATATCGCATCCTAACGGTGCTTTTTCCAGCGTGAATCCCGGCTCCGGTGCTCGATCTCCAAATAATCATGAAACATGCAAAATAGATGAAATAACATAAGTATTGTGTCCCAATATGAAATATATCAATGAATAACAGCAAATTATGATATAAAATAGTGATGCAAATTGGACGTATCACTTATCTAGTTATTTGGCTAAACTGTATGCCGCAACATGCAATCCAACAGTATTGAACCTGAGGGCTTTATTAATTTAAAGTCGAGCACATCATGCCTTTTATCTAAAAAAGGGAGCGGAGACGGATGAAACTGAGTTGTGTTACATTTGTTTTCATATCTTTTCGTGAAAGCAAAAATTAATACAGAAACTTTGAAAAAATTAAAAACATTTTTTTCGAAACCGTATTCAACACACTACAGGAATGGGAGGCTACGCCGAGCCCTAGACTATACGCCGACGGCCAAAAGTCGGGGCCGTCGGCGTATGGCCCGGCCAGGCCAGCCTACCCTTTCGACGTTCGGTGTAGCGCGGCTGTCAGCGTAGCGAGGTCTACGCCGAGGGCAGCCCTCGGCATATCTTTGGCCCTAGGCGTAGATAGGGCTACGCCGACGGCCACCCTCGGCTTAGGCAATTTTTCAAATTTGTCTAATTTTGTAAAAATCATAACTAATTCATACGATGTCAGAAAAATGCGTATGAGGTATTAAAATCTTCAGAAAAACATCCTCTACCCGTTTATGTTAAAATCATGCACTATTTGAATCACGTACAGTACCATGTTAACATAGAAACAATTCAATCAATTTCTTATATGTCCTCAGGTTCCCGTTTTAGCCAGATGGCAATTTAAACGAAGTCAGAAAATTTTGCGGAGCCGCATGGCATCATTTTATGTGTACTAGTAACCACTCCAAAAGATGAAATTGGGATACGTCAATTATTTTGAAAAACCCTTCACGAACAGGGCTATCAAGTCCGGAGTTCTATGGCTTTTAGGGTAAATGAGTAGGAAACGGCCCGTGACACCGCATAGTTTGTCGGAACGAGAACATATTTGACACGTGCGTGGTTGCTGGGATGGGAAGCAAAGCCTCGGGAGCGGATTTCCAATCCGACCCATGGGTGTTGGTTTTTTCATTTTCGGGGTGCCAAAACAGGATTTTTGTGTGAAGCAGCTACATGGGGCGCATTTTAGTATTGCGCGAGACCTCCGCGTAGCGGTAGGACACCGCCTTCACACCACATATCACATGCCATATGTGCGCGCTAGCTATCTAGGAATCCATGCGGCTTCCTGCGATGTCCCGCCAAATCCATTGGAAAGTGACCGGATTTGAACTAGGGCTACACTTTTCGTCGCTCAATAAATTCTGGGAAAAATGTTTTTAGGTCTATGACATATCACTTTATATGCGAATTTTTTTCCGTTTAGCGCGATGGTAAACGGGTGCACCAGCGCGCCTGGTACGGCCATACCGCATCTCCGTGGGGGGCCATTTTGGCCAAATGGCAATTTAAACGAAGTCAGAAAATTTCGCGGAGCCGCATGGCATCATTTTATGTGTCCTAGTAACCACTCTAAAAGTCGGAATTAGGATACGGAAATTATTTTGGAAAACCCTTCACAAACAGGGCTATCACGTTCGGAGTTCTATAGCTTTTAGGGTAAATGAGTAGGAAACGGCCCGTGACACCGCATAGTTTGTCGGAACGAGGCCATATTTGGCACGTGCGTGGTCCCTGGGATGGGAAGCATGGTCCCAGGAGAGGATTTCCAATCCGACCCATGGGCGATGGTTTTTTCATTTTCGGGGTGCTAAAACGGGTTTTTTTGTGAAGCAGCTACATGGGGCGTATTTTAGTGTTGCGCGAGACCTCCGCGTAGTGGTAGGACACCACCTTCGCACCACATATCACATGCCATATGTGCGCGCTAGCTATCTGGGAATCCATGCGGTTTCCTGCGGTGTCTCGCCGAATCCGCTGGAAAGTGACCGGATTTAAACTAGGGCTAAACTTTCCGTCGCTCAATAAATTCCATGAAAAATGTTTTTAGGTCTATGACATATCACTTTATATGCGAATTTTTTTCCGTTTAGCGCGATGGTAAACGGGTGCACCAGCGCGCCCGGTACGGCCATACCGCATCTCCGTGGGGGCCCGTTTTGACCAAATGGCAATTTAAACGAAGTTAGAAAATCCCGCAGAGCCGCATGGCGTCATTTTATGTGTCCTAGACTCCTAGTAACCACTCCAAAAGTCGGAATTAGGATACGGCAATTATTTTGGAAAACCCTTCACAAACATGGCTATCACGTCCGGAGTTCTATGGCTTTTAGGGCAAATGAGTAGGAAACGGCCCGTGACACCGCATAGTTTGTCGGAACAAGGCCATATTTGGCACGTGCGTGGTCTCTGGGATGGGAAGCAAGGCCCCGGGAGAGGATTTCCAATCCGACCCATGGGCGATGGTTTTTTCATTTTCGGGGTGCCAAAACGGGTTTTTTGTGAAGCAACTACATGGGGCGCATTTTAGCATTGCGCGAGACCTCTGTGTAGTGGTAGGACACCGCCTCCGCACCACATATCACATGCCATATGTACGCGCTAGCTATCTGAGAATCCCTGCGGCTTCCTGCGGTGTCCCGCCGAATCCGCTGGAAACTGACCGGATTTGAACTAGGGGTACACTTTCCATCCCTCAATAAATTTCGCAAAAAATATTTTTAGGTCTACAACACATCACTTTATATGATAATTTTTTTTCCGTTTAGCGTGTTGGAGAACGGTGCACCAGCCCGCCCGATACGACCATTTCGCATCTCCCGAGGGGGCCGTTTTGGCCACATGGCAAATTAGGCGTCTTATTTGGATTCCTCTAATTTTTAGGTTCAAATGATGATATGGATGTTATATTTAGATTCCTCTCATTTTTATGATCGACTTACACATATTATTTGTGGAATTTCGATTTTCCAATTTAAAGATATTAATTATTCCATATTAAATAGAAAAAAGACCAAAAAATAAAATCATTTTATTGTTATTTGAATTCAATAGTATTATTACTTATATATTCATTGTTGTCTACTTAAGTAATTGTTTGGGATTCAAAAATAAAGAGGTGTGCATCACGGTTCAAGGGTTAATAGGGTTGATATGCTATTATTATCAGCAAGATGTGTCAATTATATAATGGAAGCTCATCCGAATGGAACCAAGGAGTTACGTGCTTTGGCTGGAGTAGTGTGAGGATGGGTGACCGATCGGGAAGTTTAACCATGATTGTAATTTGATCTAAGATTACGTGTAGTTAGAGTTAAAAGTGTATTGAGTGAAAGATAAACGAGTAAAAAAAAGAAAAAAAAGAAAGAAAAAAAGAAAAAAGATTGTGTAAAAGAAATTAAAATTTTAAAAAATTTAAAAGTCTATGCCGATGGTATTGCCGTCGGCATATAGAAAAATAAAAAAAAATTCGAATTTTTTTTTGAATTTTTTTGGAAAAGGGAATTTGATTTTTTTAAAGTATATGCCGAGAGCTTTGCCGTCGGTGTAGCGTGCTACGCCGACGGCGATAGTGGCTTTGCCGAGGGAGCTAGCCGAGAAGCTATGCCGAGGGTGGCCCTCGGCGTAGCCTACGCCGACGGCCAAAGCAGGCTACGCCGAGGGTTCCCGGCCGTCGACATATAGCCCCCTTCCTGTAGTGACATGAACATAGTACGAACATCAAGATTCCAGCGGATGTTCACTAGAACCGAAAGAGCCCTTGAATCATGCCAAAAATCTCAAGCAAGCAAACAACCAAACTTGTACCCTAACTCTAGCGGGGCTTTCTCAATTTACTCGGGTAGGGGAAATGTCGAACCGTGGAAGCCTCCTCAAATACACGAAGGGATTACCATGGTAGCCCATTTTAGAATTAGCCACTTTCGAATTTCCGCTTAGGTCATATAATGAGTCTGTTGGATTAGACCATGCACGTCAACCTCAAACGAAAATCGGATATTAGCCGGAAACGGGAATTCCGTTTCCGCATCGGTTCCACTGAAGAACTTTGTTCCGTTTCCATACAAAAAACAGTTTCGTTTCTGTTCCATAAAATTCTGATTCTGTTTTCATAGTTCAATTTTCTGTTCCATTTTCAGCAAAATCAGATTTGGTCCGTATGCTTAATCGCGCCAGGCTTTGGCAGTTGGCACGGCTTGAACTCGCATGCAGGCAAGGCAACCGTATGCGTAATCGCGATCGCAACGCCCCAGTGCAAGCATCTCCGCCACCATGCGTGCACGCCTGTCGCCGTAGCACGGGCGAAAGTCCCGTTCAAACGTCCTGCTCTTGCGATGGCGGTGGAACAAGGGCACGGACGCAAGGTTCTTTTTCAGCAAAAGGTGGAGCGTAGGACGTGTGTCCCTTGAAGGAGATTTCAACGGTCTGATGTGATGGAACAGATAATTTGCTCCACCTGCAATCTGGAGGACCGTGAGAAGCTTCGGGCAGGGCTGCAAGCCTGCAACTGCATGATCAGATTCGATCCTAGCTGCTGAAGCCTGAAGATGTGGAGTTCGAGGCCCAGGGGAATTAGGACGACCGACCGCGTCGAGGGTCGCCTAGTACTGTAAACTGAGGTTAATTAGACGGCACTGCGTCAACCATGATGAATCGATGCCTGATAGACCTTGTGAACCGTGCCCCAGAATCAAGATGTGGAAAGAACCAACTCGCTAAGTATACATGCCGCGGTTATTACTGCATAATCACGTACTTCATTCTGACATTTGGCATGTGAAACCGTGGTGACACCGCATGTGAGGTCGCTTGACGCGTGCCAAATTCAGATCCACACGCTCCACGGCAGCGCGCAGCAGCGGAAGTCCAAGCTCGAGATCGTGCTGAACTTCTCACAACGGTTAGTAGTAGTATGTTTTTACACGTAGTATGAGATTCAGTTGACCTGCGACTATAAAATACTTAGAAGAGCATCCGAGCGTTTTTTGGGAACTGCGAGCCTACAATGCAGGGGGCCACTGTCGAAAGTAAGTCTAGTTAAACTGACCCATCACAGGTTGATCAAAGTGTTACTGTCTCCAGTTTTTTTTTTGAAAAAAAGTGTTACTGTCTCCAAAATGATGATCTGTTTGCTACGGTAATTTCCTCCCATCTTTCATGCTGCTATCATCACCGCATGATGGTGTTGGCATGTTTGGAAAAACCAACAGCAGAACCCCCAAACTTATTGAATCGGAATCAATCTCAGATTACTAGATGAGCATCAGCCAACATGCAATCCGCTAAGGCGCTGCTTCTGAAAAAAAATGTAGCACCTGACAAGGGGTGCACCTACGGTGAGGCGAGCCATGTTTGCAGCTGAAGCTCCAGGCATCGTCAGCTCTACGTACGTACGTGCAGCTCCTGATCATAGTGTTCGCAACCAGCTGTTGCTCTCCGTCTCCGAAGTCTGTACCCGATTTGGTGTGTTCAGTATGGGGGCAAACCCAAAATGCCCGAATGCAAGAGCGTGTTTTTTTTTTCTCGCGGCAGCGTTGACGTTACTAATCGAATCGATCATATTGCACCGTCGTTCCATGGATCATACGTGCACAGTAGTGCAGTAGCTCGGCAGCTTGTGGTCTCACGCGCATGGCGTGCTGCTTCAGGTGCTGTTGGCCTGGACCCCGTCTCCACCAACCGGACGTCAGACCTTGAAAGGTTCCTGCCATACCGGCCGCGTGTGTGTGTTTCCGATCCTACTATCTCACTGAGAATCTGTCCACGGCTACCGATAGTTATAGTTGTGTGAAACAACATCAGCACTAGTTAGTTTTAAGGTTTTTTTAGTCCTTCGGCAGTTCAGCTCAGTGCTGCACTTTTTTTTTTTGAGGGGGGCAGAAATTTGGGTCCTCTATGGCGCGTTAAGCATAGACTAGAGCACTGATGCTAACAACGCGAGCGAGGCTCATCTCTCACACCTCACCATCGTCATCCTCAGTGCAACCTGCTTGACGTCGTCTTCCCGCCCGAGGCACCTCGCTAGGCAGGAAGACGATGTCAAGCAGTTTTCGGCGATGTTTAGGCCTCGCCTCACAGGTGATGTCTGTGGCTAGCCGCGTTACCCCGTCGGGAATTCCTATATGCCAACCAGGTCGGTGTCTGCACCGCGCCGCACACCCCCGCGCGTGGTGTGGGCCGGCCCGATTTTTACTGTTTTTTCTTCTTTTTCTTTTCCTTTCCTTTTCTGTTTTCTGTTTTTCTTTTTTGTTTTTTTGTTTTCTGTTTTCTTTTTCAGTGTTTCTTTTTTCTGTTTAAAAATATTTTTCGCAAATTATCAAATTTGAAAAATGTTCAAGTATGATAAAATTTGAACAAATTTTGAAAACAAATTTTTTAATCTTGAACGAATTTTGAAATTTGAACAAATTTTAAATTTTGAACAATTTTTAAATTTGAACGAATTTCAAAATTTGAACAAAATTTTCATCTTGAACGAATTTCCAAATTTTGGAAGAATTTTGAAATTTGAACAAATTTAAAATTTCGAACAAATTTTGAAATTTGAACAAATTTTTAATTCTGAACAATTTTTGAACTATGGACGATTTCCAAATTTTGAACGAATTTAAAATCGAACGGAAAAAGAAAACAGAAATGAAAAAAAAACATTACTGGGCCGGCCCACAGGCTGGGGAGGGTGTGCGGTGGGTGCACCGCACCGACCAGGTCGGTGTATATCACACCCCTACCCCGTCTCCAGCGAGGTCGCGACACGTCGTTGCTCGGGAGCCGTCGGATGCTATCCGGACCTCGGCCCAACAACAATTTTTTTATTTAACCGATGCTTAAGGCGTCAAATAGGGTTTGCCCGAATTTTCTTATCTGGACAAAACATACCCTTTCGTCGAAGCCCATTCTCCCAAGCCCACCTGGTGTCCTGGACAGGTTCTTTAGAAGTTTATAAGCCCAGTTCTCCACATTTCACGTCGGGGCCCAAACGTTACCATTGCTATATTTGTTTTCCTTTTTCTTCCTAGTTTTTCCTCCTTTCAGTTCTCAGCGAATTCACTCGCACATCGAACCGAATCGAAGGCAGAGAGGGGAAACAATGGAGGCGCTGCTGCAGCTGGAGAAGGTCCAGAGGGTGCTCTCCCTCATGGGCTCCCGTGGCCTCTCCGATTCCACCGCCGGCGGAGGCGGCGGGGACCGCTTCCTCGCCCACTTCCTCCTCTTCATGGTATGGTTCACCCCCTTCTCTTCCGCCGTCTCACGAATTCAATCCCCTCAGATGCGCAAGTTATGCACTCCTACGCGCGTGCTCGTGCAGCGATTGCCGGTGAACGAAATCTCTTACCGGCGCGCCGCGCGCGAGCTTGTCTACGGTTCCGGCAGCCTCGCAGAGAATTTTTTATTAGCCCAAGGGTTTACGCGTATGAAGTTACTAGTTCAGTATCCATTCCCGGAACAAACAAAATCAGTATCTCTTGCTGATATTTGAAGTGTTAATATATCGATTGACTTAGCAAACTAAATGCATGTAGAATGTACTTTGTCAACTCTGATCTCAATGTTCAGAAAATTTTCCCTTTTTTTTTTTTTCTGTGTGTAGGTGCAACCTTTTGATTCACTTACCATGGGAAAGAAGATCTTATTGGTCTCTGAGCTGTTAAGAGAGGTAATTGTTGATTAACATTCCCTACTTTCAAGTGTTTGCAATGCTCAATTGTAATTGGGACTTGTTTGTAAGGTTAACTCTAATACTCTTGAAGAAGTACAACATCTCGCAAGTCTGGAGGGTGCTAAAAGTGAAGACAAAGTGAGGATTATCCTTCCTTCACCTTGTAAGTCAGTTCAGCAAATTTCTTTTTAAATCGGTGCTTGTACTATGTAGAGATTATTACCTTTGTTTTTAAGGCGATCAAGATATATCTCCTGGAGATTTACTTCAGCCAACTAAGAAGTTCAAGATGGATACTGAGAAATTAACCATACATGATGTGCCTATGATTGGATTTGATGCAATGAGGAGAGCCAATTCCACACTTGAAGATTTTGTGCGTACTCTTTGATACCTTCTACCCAGCTTTTTGAAGACCATGCTAATGCTACCCTATTGTTCTTGGGAAAATTGGTTCTATACCATCAAAAGATCCAGGCTTTTGAAAAATACCACTGAAAGTTTCGTGTTTAGGAAAGTACCATCGAAAGGCTGCTCTGTTATTGCCTTCTACCATCGCCGTGAACTCCACGTCAACTGGAGTAGAAAAACGAATCGATCGCCGCCGGCGACATGCTCCAGCGCAGATCGATGCAATGATCTTAACCAGATGAAGAGCTAAGTGATCTCCAAGCCTTGAAAATTTCCAGGAGTGATCTACCAACCAAGTTTTGTTCGTTCCCTTGACTTGTACGCGGGAGAACGGGACAGCGTTCTGTTCACGCCGCCGTCGGCACTCCAATCCGATTCAGCTTGCCTGTCTTAGTCGCCCTACCAAAGGAATTAAGCCGTGGCACCCGAAATCGATCGATTGGGCATCGTCTTCCTCCAATCCGGTAGGTCGCTGCCGCGCCATCGATCTCCTGCATCGCCTAGTACCAATCCTCCTCCTCTGGTTCCTCGCCGTTCCGAGGTCGTCCCGACTCCCGAAGCCGCAGTTCTGCCTCCCGGAGTCCGAGCGTCCCTGAGTCGACCTATCCGCGTTGGTCGGCTCCGCAGTCCTCTGCGCCCACGCCTTGCGTCGTTGCCCGCTGCCGTAGAACCACCGCCGGCATGCTTTCCGGCCTCCCCGCAACCTCCTGCAACCCCTGCTAGCCCCGTGGAGGAGCATTCGGACGAGGAGCGCCACCCCTGGTGAGGCGCGCCGCCATGAGGTAGGCAGCTAGGTGCGCGAGCTCTTTCCTTTGAGCTGGGTGTGTTTGCGTTAGTCAAAATTCGTTTTTCTATCTAATTCACGTGGAGTTCACGGCGATGGTACATGGCTATAACGGAGCAGTCTTTCAATGGTATTTTTCCAGAGACAGAACTTTCAATGGTATTTTCCTAAAGTTTGGATCTTTCAATGGTATAGAACCAATTTTCCCATTGTTCTTTATCAAAGTCTTCGGATTTTGCTTATGGGGAAAAATGAAGAAGCTAACTTAGGGGCATTAGGTATTTAGATTCATGTAAAAGAATTGTACAAATTTTTATGGAGCTCTTTGATTACATTGCTTAAGAAATTTTACACAGAAACTGTCTCAGTTTGATGTCTACAATGTTGGGTGTCCTCATCCAAGCATGTTTTCATACTGTTGTTTTTGAGTTTTTCCTAGTGATATACATATAGTGGTGCTATTCATAACTTTTTTTTCCCTTGAAATGGCAGTGCAGATCATACTTTATATTCCATGGTTTGGACATTAACAAACCACAAGCTGTTTTCAAGTTTCTTCCTTTTCTTTCATTCACAGAGAGCTACATATACCAGGTTTAGTGTGCTTCACACTTTCACTGTTTCTTCCTATGGTCTTTATTTTCCATTGTGCAAACTCAATCTTTTGTGTTGCAGTTAGATGCTTCAAATGAAGACAGTTTGCTTTCGGTCCCAGACAAATATCCTTCAACAGTAAGTTTGGGCCTTTTGATTTGGTTATCCTGCGGAATGTCAGATGAACATGGCCTGTGTCGAATCTGATCGACACAGGTCTTGGATTCTTGTGTGTACATTGAGTCTCTCCTTCAGTTATTTGCTAGTATTTTTTGTTTTGGTTATCGATTGCTGTTGTTATTACCAATACAGGTGTTGGAAAGGGAAAAAATGGCTTCAACTCAGGCATCTATGTTTGACATGCTTGACCCTCTTGATAATCTTCTTCAGTGCCAGGGGTTAATGACAGATCAGTTAGTAACTTCTTGTCTATGCACTTGTAAATTTGTGAATATTCACTATATTGGATTGAATTAGCCCTATCTTTTCCCCTGTTTTAGATTGCGAAATGAACTCAAATCTGGCATCCAGTATTGGTCTCTGGAGAGGAAGCTTTGTCGAGCATTATCGAGAAATAATAAGGTTATTAGAGCTGTTTGTTATCATATATTATATTCACTCACATGTTGATCGAAGGAAGTTACCAAAGTATACTATTTAAACTTGAAAGATTAGAGGCCCGATGCTAAGCAATGTAGTGTCTTAACTCTTACGGGAATAGGTATAGAGTTTGGCAGCTTGCTCACAAAAATGTGAAGTAACTAATGCCCCAAATGTTGTTTTCTTTAAATTAAGAATGTCCATATCAAGATAACCTTTCTCGCTGCCATACTCAAATATAGTGTTTTTTTGTATAGATATCCATTGATGACGTGATGAAAGCAATTCATCTCAAATCATTTGATTATCGAGTTCTTAATCTGATGATGTATCAGCTTACTGGTCAGCAGGTATATATAAGTCTTTATCTTCCTTTCCTATCAAACATTAGCTCTTCGTTGCCTTCTTAATACCTGGACATTGTCTTTGGTTATTTCTAGGTCAATGAATTGCATATGGAGTTCCTGACCGTCTCGGAATTTCTAGTTGAGATATCTGATGACCTGTGAGTATACTCTAAATCTTAAATTTGTATGCATAACCATGAAGCGTGAAGTGCCTTTCCTTGAAAAGATGTAGCACATATGGTCTGCTTAATTAAATGCTTTATGTAATGTGTATGCGTGCAACTGGAAGGAAGTAGAACTTAACCAGAAATGTGTAAAACCTGTAACCTGAAAAATGAGGTGATACATATTCAACTCGAAAACAGTAGTTTTATTATTAATAAAGTTGTCACTTTCGTTATGAAGTTAAGATTAAACCTAATTGATAAGTGACCTAAGAAAATAGAAACCTGATTACAGTAAAACTATGATTCACCTTCTCAATATTTAGAAATTCTCTTTTTTTCCCTGTAAAACATCAATGGAAACAGTTGCGCCAATAACTGGTTTAATTATCTTGCAGGTACGATTATGAAGTGAGTGTTGCTAATGATATCACCACTGACCGAAAATTAAGCTTATTAATGCATGTACTGTTAAACTAGCTCTTTTTGTTGTAGGACGATGTGATCAATAATACTTTTAACATCCTCCGCATGTTTGCTGCGATATATGGACCTTTGGATGCACCAAAGATGTTGGTGAGTAAGAAATTATTTGCGCCTTTGACTTCAGGCACATGATTTCTTCATAATATCACTGTTTGTATTCTTGATGTTCTTATTTAGGCAAAGACTTACCTTGTTCAAATAAAAAAAGATGATCACAGAACATACGGAATGCTTTTATTCGGTAATTTTATTCATGAATTCAGAATTAACCATCCCACGTGCTTATGCAGTAGTTAAAGGAGTGACGTTTTGGAGGACGGGCTCCATGGACCCTGTTTTTTGATATATATATTTTTTAAATCGTCATTCTGAAGTTTCAAAATTCAGAGAAAAAAAATCTCACATGTAGATAAGGATGACTTCTACCTGTGTGCAAAAAAATCAATGCGAAATATTATGTATTCTGGGCTGTGTAAAAATGATAATTTCTAGATCTTAGATAGTGAACAGCGCAAAATTCGAAAACCTTCAGATTTGTCAGTATTTGTCATTTTTGTGTAGGGCGGAATATAAACTATTTTGCATTGAGATTTTGCAGACCGTAGAATACGTCATTGTCAACATCTAGGATCTTTTTTAGGAATTTTTTGAAAGTTCAAAATGTTAGTTTCAAAAAAAATCAAAAACAGGCTCCAGGGAGCCTGTCTTCCAAAGCGACTTTTCGATGGTTAAAGTAGTCATGTAGATTCATGAAAATATTGGAGTTATTCACAATTGCGATGATATTTTTGGTAGTTTAAAATCAGCGAGAATTCATCCTTATGACGTATTTACACCATAATAGCTTACTAGATCTTACGGAAAATTGCTCTATTAAATATTTAATTTACATTCTTGCAGGTACGTTTTACTTGATCTTGCTTAAATTTTTGGGATGGTAATTCATTCTACGAAATGACCGATGTACCTGTAGGCCAAGTGCATAGGTGAAGCTGAGGAAAAATATGAGAGGTTTTCAAAGAAATTGGACCCTAGCCTCTCAAGGAGTTACTGGAGAAGGTGTGAGGAAGCTACGAGGGAAGGTTTGTCTTCTTTATGCAGTTTGAAGACATTCTGATAATTGGTTTCTTAATCTGATTTGATTCGATTTTAAAATTAGGTGGGAAAATATCCAGCCATACATATGGCACGTGGAACATCCCTCCTCTGATAAGAGATGAAGAATCATTCCGCCGTGATAGAATGAACAAAGATGGTGATTCTGCTGTGACCATCAGATGACACATATCCTGTTCTGAGCATTTCAAATAGAAGTTCAAATCATTGCTGGCAGTACCTTGCCGACTATGTGCTCCTTAGGTCTATCTGTTCCTGTAGGGTACAATGGGGAAGTTATCTGTCATCCTTTGTATCAGGTGTCAGGGTGTGCTGTCATCTCATGCAGTTCACTCAAGTTAAATTTGACAATATTTTGAAGAGCTAGGAGCAGCGTAATTTATATAGAGATGTCTTGCTGTTTTTGGTGGATGTGGGCCAGTCAAAACTCAAAAGTAGTTGATTCTTGTGATCCAGACTCCAGGAACTCATATTTGGGCTCTGCACAAGCTGAGATAACCTGGAAGCATTTTGCTTAACCAGTGACAGTTAGAGGATATTTCTAGTTTCTTGAGCTTGCCATTTATGACAGATTTATTTGCCTTCGTGGTAGTATCACCTGGAAGCATTTTGCTTAACCAGTGACATTAGAGGATATTTCTAGTTTCTTGAGCTTGCCATTTATGACAGATTTATTTGCTTTCGTGGTAGTATCTGCTGCCAGCTATGGTGATTGTTACGCTTCTGGATCTCTGAATGCTACACAATGAGCACAATCTTGCGGTATTTCTTTCAACAGTTTGTCTGCACTCGTCTTGGTACCACTAGCATCAGAATTCAACTTATAGGTACTTGAGGACACGATCATTTGGCATGTGGCATTTCTAGCTTCTATTTATGAGCACCACCATCAGGCAAGCATTTCTAAGGAGAACTGGCATTCAGTGGATTATATTAAGGTTATAGAAGGCACTCGGAAGCAATTGATAATGCCATGCCATGTAAATTTGCTAGGTAATGTAAATACCATTTATCAGTTGACCCGTTGAATCAACCGCTGACTACTTTTGAACTTTCTCACTTGGGAACAGCTAGATTTAGTTTTTTTTTTGTATGTACTCCAAAAATGGCAGTGTGAGGTTTATGTGATTTGTTATCACAGTATTACCGATGAAGTTAGCCTAAATGTAACCGGTGCCGATTTGGCACAGGTGCACGTTTTACTTTTAGTTCCATGGAGGCATCGCTGGTAGTATATGAGAAGATATACTGTATATAGGATAGGATCTGTGACATGATCATCTAGCTTTAGTATTTTGTGTTCTTTTCTAACAGTTTATTTGTAGCTTTTAGTTTAGATAATTGAGCTATCTGTATAAGAGAGTCCTTGTGTATTATCGAAGGTACCGTAACTCAATGCATCTTCCAACGGCGTCAAAGGAATTCTTGTGTAAGAGAGCCCCTGTGTTTCATCAACGTACTAAATAGAGCATAATTTTATTACTAAGTTAAGTTGACAGAACAAACAAGTGCCCCGAGTTTAGATATCATTGTAAAAGAAATATAGTACTGTAGCTACTTTGCATATAATTGTTATCACAGTCGGGTAATGAACCCTTCTTCCTGAAATCCCGAGAGATAATATGCTGTAGTCTTATACGAGAAAAACATAACCTGCCACGAGGCCACGGCCACAAACTAGAAATACAACAACCACAAAAACTCAACAGAAAACAGCAGGAACTCAACACAACCGCTATCACAAAACGACCTAGCCCTAACCAAAAGCTACTTGTGAATAGCCTGCTTGCGGCATCCCAAAGGAGTGCTTCAGTTTAAAACTGCCCGTTTCATGGTTTTCCCTCTTCTATATTAATACATGCAAAGTCATGTCCACGGATGACCTGATTAAAGGAATGCAAATATTTTTTGAAACTTTAACAGTAGGCTCCTACTGCTTTCTATATTTCTTAAAAGACAATTTTACATCTTACATATTTACATCTTTGAGAAGAGAGACCTCTCAGAGCAAGGCTGGAAATTAAGAAACTATACTATGCTAGAGGTCTTCAGCAAGATTACAAATAAAAGAGTGTAACTCTTTCTTAGTTCTATGAATGAGTAAAGGAAAAATTTCCTTGAATCTTCTCTTCCACGATTTCACTGTTGGAGAAATATTATTAAAGAGCATGTCATTTCTTTCTTTCCATATGCACCAGGAGCCAACAGTGAAAACCTCCATGAACATATTCTTGTTCCATTGACCTCTTCCTTGTTCTATAATCTGTAGCCTTGTACCATTATCTTGCCAATGAATATCCAGAGCATCCCAGCAAGCAGTGCTGAATGTACAATGAAAGAGCATATGTTCAATAGTTTCTTCCAAATGTTGGTCACACATCAGGCATTCAAATGAAGAATTGATTTGATAATGTCGTCTTCTTAGCATATTCCTTGTGTTTCGTCTGTCAGAGAGAACCAACCGGCCAAAGAACTTCAGTTTTGGGGTACATTTGGATTTCCAAAACCATTTGAAGGTGATGTGAGGTTGCAAATTCCTGAAGCAAAATTGATAGTATAGCCTTGAAGAATACTTATCAGATCCCCAAGCATAGGTCCAAGTATCATGAGTGTTCATTGTGATTTGAATATCTGCAGTTTCTGCATGTAAAGTTCTAAGCTCAGTCATAGCCTCATGTGACATTGGAAGGAAGAAATTCTCAGATAATCTGGTGGAAGTAAGGAACTCCTTAGTCCTTACTGAAGCATCTTCCTTAGTTACAAAAGAAAAGGCCCTTGGATAATTCTCAGAATTAATTCCTTGCATCCACACATCCTTCATAGAAACTGAATCATAGCTGATAAATATCCTCCTTGATTATTGACCAACATGCTTTGAGAAATTGTCCATTAAAGCCATCTGAGCCAGGTGCTTTGTCTGTAGGCATAGATTTCACCACAGTATCAATTTCCTCCTAAGTAAAAGGAATGGATAATTCTTGTAGGCCAGGAGTTGGCTGTATCAAATCTTCTAGATCAAACTGCATAGTTGGGGTGGAACATGTGCCAAGTCTCTGCTTATAAGTTTCAAAAATCATTTTTTCTTTATCTGAATGTTCAGTCACAGAAACTCCACTTGTGGTCTGAACAGAAGCAATGGAATTCCTTCTATGGCGTTCAGTAGCAATTGATTGAAAGAATTTTGTATTCTCGTCCCCAAATTTTGTCCATCTAATAGTGCACCTTTTTTATATTAGGCATTTTGATATTCCAATAATCTATTCAAATGTTTCTTTAAAATTGTTCTGAAATTTGTTTCAGCAATGGAAAGAGTCCTGTTGTCCTCAATAATATCCAATTCAAGCACAACATTATTGGTGTTTTGAATGCATACAGTTAACCGAGAGATAGATTTGCTCCAATATTTGAGGTAATATCTCAACCTTTTGAACTTTGCATTCAAATTGGCAGCACTATTACTTTTTTGAGTAGGCTTGGACCAACTGTCTTTTACTACTTGATGGAAACCAGGATGAGCTACCCAGTAGGATTCAAATCTGAACATTTTACTGCCAGGGATGGTTATCTTGATAGGAATGACACAAGGCACATGATCCGAGGTTGGTTTCCCTTGTGTGGTGACAATAGTGGATGGATAAGAAGTTGTCCAATGCAAAGATGTAAAAAACCAATCAAGCTGCTCAAAAAGCTAGTGGATCATCTTGCATATTACTCGAGGTGTATTTTCTTCCTTTAATAGGCAATTCAGTCAAAAATTTCTCACGTATAATATCATTAAAGAAAAACATGTCATTTACATTCCCACCCGATTTATTCCATTATATATTTAGAGATCTTATAGAATTTAAAGCTCCAACTAGCAGCCAATCTTCATTATCTGGAATATTTAGGCCATACAACCAGTGAAGAAAAGCATTTCTCTTATCACCATGACAGGGACCATAAACATTAACTAAAGTCCAACCTTGTGACGATTGTGTGGATGTGAAATGCATAGAAATAGCAAAGGATTCACGGTGCATAACCATACTAGAGAAAACAGAGCTATCCCATAAAATCAATAGTCCCCCAGATGCCCCATTAGAAGGGATAAAAGCATAATCATCAAATTTCTTTGGACAACATGAATGCAAATATTAGTACGGGTGCTCCTGCTTGTGTTGAAGAGGCACATTACTGAACCGAAAGGACAAGCGGGTGGCTCAAGACTTCTCCCGGGTGGGTGAAATTGAATTTTGATGGTTCCTTTAAACTTGAGGATGGCACAGTGGGTGCTGGAATGGTACTTCGAGATGATGATGACCAAGTTATTTTCTCTGCTTGTCATCAGTTGTTTAACTGATCCTTTGAAAGCTGAGGCAAGAGCATGTGAAGAAGGTTTAACTTTTTTTTTTTGCGAAAGAAGAAGGTTTAACTTTGGCTTCACAACAAACTGAGTTACCAATTGAGGTGGAATCAGATTGCTTGTGTTTGATCTCATCAATCAATGGGAAGCTCCAAGATCGCTCGTCGCTCACGTATTTGATAGACGATATTAAATTTTTAGCTAATGGTGCTTTTGTAAAAGTGGACCGCTCGCAAAATAGGGCTAGTCACTGTCTAGCAAACTTTGCGAGAATAGAATTGCGCACAACTGGTTTGGCTCTGGGCCGGAGGTTTTGTCTCCGTTTCTCGACCAAGACCTGGTTGTAAGTCCTATTGTTTAATGTAAAACCACTTTTACCCGCAAAAAAGTTTCTTGCATGGTTTGAAAAAATAATATGGTGTATAGTACTGTATAGATAGCATGGTCCTCCTAGCCCTGGCTAATCGCTTAGGGTGCAACAATGTTCAGGCGAAGTCTAACGCAACCGAGATTATTCAAGCATGTATAGAAGAAGAATCTTGGTAGGAGAGTCATCGGCAGGCCATGAACTAGCGAGGGCTTGTTGTTTTTTAAATAAAGTTTATTATAATTGGGTCACCCCTGGTTTTATCGTTGACAAACTTATAAACAATGCAACTATTGTTTATAATTAATAAAAGTCCACAACAGAGTCCCATCCTTTTCCTCAAAAAATAGCACATAGTCCCGATCTTCGTACAGGTCCTATCAGCACCTCGCGAGCTAACGACGCGGACATGAGCGATAAGCGCGCGCCTGACACGTGGCCGCTTGCCCGCACGCGTATGAAACTACGTTCCTACCATGCGCGTACTCGTTCGATCTGCTCCAAAATAGTACGAAGCGGCCGGCCAAATCATCGGGACGCGCTGGGAGGAGACAGCGTGACCTCCTCCTTCACCCCCTGCTTCGGGACGATGAAGGTGATTCGGGTTCTCGGTGTCAAGGATGTAGACTGAGGCGCCGAGGAAGAAGACCTTGAGGACGACGACACAAACGTTGTCCTCCTCAGAGCCCAACGTGGTGGCGAGTGTGGTGGAGCCTGCAGAGGCTCGTCGTGGTGTAGGCGATGTGTGCCATTACAGCGTCGAGGCTCCATCCTAACACGCTCCACCACCGCTCCTGCCTGACCTAGTTGTTGTGCGACACGATGGGGTTGGTGTCGTGGCGAGCAAGCTCGAACTCCCACCGTTGGAGGAAGAAAGTGATCCAATGCTAGAAGTGTTGGACGCTCTAGAGCGGCCCATTCCGCTGCTCCTGCGGGAGGGTTTGCGGTGGGCATGCACCTCCTCTACCCATCGCATTGCCCCCAGCTGCGGCTCCGGCGGTATCCCTATTCCACTGACGCTGAGCCTCCAGTCCGTTGGATGTCTCATGTCAAGAGGCGCGGGGTACCCGTTGTGGTGCAAGGCGCGCGCCTTGTTTATGGTAAGGTTATGAGGTTTGAAGCCGTCCTCGGCTGCACCTCCCTGGCGGCGGTTTTGTGCCATTAATCTTGCTGCAGGTGATAGAGGTTCTTGGCGATGGAAGAAGTGAGCGGTCGCGTGCGTTACCACAACTATTTACATGCGGGACAGGCGAGTAGGTCTGTGTGCACATTTGCGATGGCGCGTGGGAACACCGCATGGAAGATGCAACGACGATGAGACCGCATCATCTGCCGTCACGTGGGGAACCGGCGAGATCTTAATGAAAGCTAAACATCATCATTAATTTTTGCAAACCAACCTATGTATCTATGATAGGGCTGGCCTGCTGGTCAGCAGTCTATGTGACATGGACAACACCTTCTGTCTAGCCCACCTAGGTTGCCCTATGTGGGTTGGGCTTGACCTAGGGGCTCCATACATTTCTTTGGGCCGGACAAGACTCAAGCCCTATCCGGGGTCGTGGTGGGCATCAATTTCTATCCAACATGCACAATAGATGATACGTAAAACATGTCCAGCCTGTTGGAGATATGCCCAAGAGGCAATAATAAAAGTGGTTATTATATATCTTTGTGTTTATGATAAATATTTATATACCATGCTATAATTGTATTAACCGAAACATTGATACATGTGTGTTATGTAAACAACAATGAGTCCCTAGTAAGCCTCTTAACTAGCTTGTTGATTAATAGATGATCATTGTTTCATGATCATGAACATTGGATGTTATTAATAACAAGGTTATGTCATTATATGAATGATGTAATGGACACACCCAATTAAGCGTAGCATAAGATCACGTTATTAAGTTATTTGCTATAAGCTTTCGATACATAGTTACCTAGTCCTTTTGACCATGAGATCATGTAAATCACTTATACCGGAAAGGTACTTTAATTACATCAAACGCCACTGCGTAAATGGGTGGTTATAAAGGTGGGATTAAGTATCCGGAAAGTATGAGTTGAGGCATATGGATCAACAGTGGGATTTGTCCATCCCGATGACGGATAGATATACTCTGGGCCCTCTCGGTGGAATGTTGTCTAAATAGCTTGCAAGCATATGAATAGTTCATAAGAGACCACATACCACGAGTACGAGTAAAGAGTACTTGTCGGGAGACGAGGTTGAACAAGGTATAGAGAGATACCGATGATCAAACCTCGGACAAGTAAAATATCGCGTGACAAAGGGAATCGGTATCGTATGTGAATGGTTCATTCGATCACTAAGTCATCGTTGAATATGTGGGAGCCATTATGGATCTCCGGATCCCGCTATTGGTTATTGGTCGGAGAGAGTTCTCAACCATGTCTACATAGTTCGCGAACCGTAGGGTGACACACTTAAGGTTTGATGTCGTATTAGTAGAACTTGAATATGGAATGGAGTTCGAAGTTTTGTTCGAAGTCTCGGATGGGATCCCGGACATCACGAGGAGTTCCGGAATGGTCCGGAGAATAAGACTCATATATAGGAAGTCATTTTATAAGTTTGAAAATGATCCAGTGTATTTATGGAAGGTTCTAGAAGGTTCTAGAAAAGTCCGGAAGAAATCACTTTGGAAGGCGGAGGTCCCGAAGGGACTCCACCTCCCATGGCCGGCCAACCCTAGAGGGGTGGAGTCCCAGGTGGACTCCACCAAGGGTGGCCGGCCACCCCCCTCATGGAAGGGTGGGAGTCCCACTTGAGGTGGGAATCCCACCTTGCGTAGGTTTCCCTACACATGGAAGGTTTTGGGTTGGGGTCTTATTCGAAGACTTGTAGTCCAACACTTGGGGGTTCCACCTATATAATGAGGGGCAAGGGGAGGGGCCGGCCACACCAAAGCCACCACCTTGGCCGCACCCCTTGGAGGCCGGCCACCCCCTCTCCCCAAACCCTAGCCGCCCCACTCCTCCACCTCTCCCGCAACGCTTAGCGAAGCTCCGCCGGAGATCTCCATCGACACCGCCACCACGCCGTCGTGCTGCCGGATTCAAGGAGGAGCTACTACTTCCGCTGCCCGCTGGAACGGGGAGAAGGACGTCGTCTTCATCAACACCGAACGTGTGACCGAGTACGGATGTGCTGCCCGATTGTGGCACCGTCAAGATCTTCTACGCGCTTTTGAAAGCGGCAAGTGATCGTCTACCGCAACAACAAGAGCCTCATCTTGTAGGCTTTGGAAATCTTCAAGGGTGAGTCTCGTTCATCCCCTCGTTGCTCCCGTCTTCTAGATTGCATCTTGGCTTGGATTGCGTTCTCGCGGTAGGAAATTTTTTGTTTTCTATGCAACGAATCCCTACAGTGGTATCAGAGCCGTGTCTATGCATAGATGGTTGCACGAGTAGAACACAATTGTTTTGTGAGCGTGATGATCCACAAGTATAGGGGGTGTATCGTAGTATCTTCGATAAGTAAGAATGTCGATCCCAACGAGGAGCAGAAGGTGTTGACAAGCAGTTTCGATGAAGGATTCACTGTAAATGCTCACAGACAAGTATTCAGGGGGTTTTGATGTAACAGATGAATAAAGTACGAGTAAGTAAAGTGCGAGAGTAATAATTGCAGCGAGTGGCTCAATCCTTTTTAGCACAAAGGACAAGTCGGTTTGTTTACTTATAATGACCAAACGTTCTCGAGGACACACGGGATTTTAGTCTAGTGCTTTCGCTACATACGGCTAATTAATCTTCATTGTTTTGATAAGTGTTGTGTGGGTGAACCTATGCTAATGTACCACCCTTCCTAGGACTAATACATACTTGTGATTATACCCCTTGCAAGCATCCGCAACTACAAGAAAGTAATTAAGATAAATCTAACCACAGCCTTAAACTGCGAGATCCTGCTATCCCTCCTGCATCGATATACCAATGGGGGCTCGGGTTTCGTCACTCCGGCAACCCCGCAATTGGCAAACGAGTACAAGATGCATTCCCCTAGGCCCATAAAGGTGAAGTGTCGTGTAGTCGACGTTCACACGACACCACTAGAAGAATAACACCACAACTTAAATATCATAACATTGAATATTACTCAACCATACTTCACTACTAACATTTAGACTTCACCCATGTCCTCAAGAACTAAACGAACTACTCATGAGACATCATATGGAACATGATCAAAGGTGATATGATGATGAATAAAAATCTGAACATAAACCTTGGTTCAACGGTTTCACTCAATAGCATCAATAACAAGTAGAAATCAACACCAGGAGAGTTTCCCCTATCAAACAAACAAGATCAAACCCAAATTGTTACAGCGGTGACGAGGTGCAGCGGTGGAGACGGCGGTGATGATGATGAAGATGATGGTGATGGTGATGGAGATGATGTCCAGCTCGATGACGGTGACGATGGCGTCGATTTCCCCTCCGGGAGGGAATTTCCCCGGCAGATCTCAGCCTGCCGGAGAGCTCTTTTCTCTCTGGTGTTCTCCGCCCCGCAGAGGCGGCTGTGTCTCTTCGCGACGTACCCCTAGAGCTTAGGTTTTCGGGGCGAAGGAGAACGCGAAGAAAAGGAAGCGAGAGGGGGCTTGTAACATCCTAAAAACTGTGCATTTTCAAATTCATGCATTGCATCATATCAGCATGTTAAAGTTTCAGTTTTAGAAAATGTTTTACTTGTTCTTGCATAAAAATGATTTATATTGCTAGTTTTGCTCCTTGTTGATTAATCTATATGCATACTATTTTTTTTATCCTAGTGCTTTACTGGATTGGGGCTGTGCCCATTAAGTCTAGACTGTGTACTGGGAGTTTTTGCAAATTTTTGTATTTTTATTTCCGTCAGATTTTGCAACCTACAACTAATTCAGTAAATTCAGAAAAGAACAGAAAAGAGAAAGGAGAAAGAAAAAAAGAAATAAACTGGCCGACCGGCCGGCCAGGCCAAACGGCCCAGCCAGGCACACGCACGCGAGTCCAGGAGCAGCAACTCACGGGACGCAGGCTCACGATCTCTTCTTTTCTTCCCTTGTTCTTTTTTTTCCTTTTCCCTGACTGTGGGTCCCTCAATCATCTTCTAGCTCAGCCTAGAGTCTGTTTCGCGTACGAGTTGGTACCGGCCGCGAAATATCCCAATTTTCTCGCTCGTTTCTGCTCGGATTTGCTTGCCCCCTTGCCACGAAAATCCCTCTATAAATACCTCATAATTTCCTCCGTTTTTGCTCCCTAAAATCCCCAATTTTTGCGCCGCCAGGCTGCGCAAATTTCTCGCCGGAGTTCACGACGCCGCCACCATCGCTGAGCTTCGAAGGTTGATGTCGCCGTCGTCTCAGACCTCCTGAGACCCTCTCGCCTACGCCAATATCTCCGCCTTGATTTTAGCACGTCTCTCTGATTTTAATTCCTCGACGCAGAGCCCCGGAGCAAGCCCATGAGGTCGCCGGAGTTCCATCACCGTTCGCCTCATTCTGCCGCCCTTCATCGACTCGCGAGGACGGACCAGAAGCCTCCGAGCATACTGCCATAATTGCCACCTCCCGAGGAACATTATCAAAGACGCCCACCCGCAATCAGAGTCTCCCAGTGGCTAGTGTAAGTCGCCGGCAACTAGTTGAATCTTCGTGTTATAGTTTAGACTAAATCAAAGCAATCATGTTGCAGGCCGTTAGATCCATATCTGATGATCCGAGTTAGCCTAAACTAAACCCGCGCAGCGTAGACTCGATCGATCAGTACATATGTGCTAGCTGATCTAAAACTTTGAAAATTCATAACAAATAACCTATAGCTCCGTTTTAGATGATTCCATTTGCATTGAGTTCGTAATTGAATTCTCTGTAACTTTCATGTAGAAAGTTTCTCCATCCGAGAAACTTTTCCTGACAGCTTTTCGGAGCAAATTATTAAAAGACCGCGAAACGTTTAATTTTGGAAAAATCATAAACATATTTTCGTAACTCGGTTTTGAACAAATAATATATCGTTGGATTCGGAAAAATGAGAAGAATATTTTGGTACTGTTAGTTTGTACTGTTACGAAACTTGTAAATTTTGTAATTTAAAATCGTGTATATAGTATTTTTAGTGTATTTTAAATTCTGTAAACTATTTTAATATGAATCCAACGCCAAATTACAGATACTTAAATTTCCTATCCACCAGTATGCCTGCAAGAGATATTGGAAACTATTTTATACATATATATTTTGTTCATGGTTAAATGGCTATTTGAAATCTTTATTGCATGAAGTAATTGTTTATAAAAATGTTTGATATCAAATGTCTTTCCAGAGCATGCATGCATAAATTCATATGTGTTTTACCTGTTTGAGTTGTTTGGTGTTTGATTGTGAATTGTTCTGCCTGCGTTAGATTGCCCGGATTGCAACGAGTGTGATTGCGATGACTGTCTGAACACCGACCAAGGCAAGTGTCACAAACTCATTATCCTACTGTTTTATATGCATTGGTAGTTGTTTTATGTGCATAATGATTTCAAATTGCTGGCCCTGGGTTATTATCAAAGTGGAGAGATTGCGAGAGATAAATGTTTTATTCTCTTAATGAAAGCAACCATGTCAAATTAATACACCCCTGGGTGGTAAGTGGTAATGCTTGGTTTATGTTGAGTGGTTGCACCGGGGCCATTTCTATGGCAGCACCGTGTGCATCACACTAGAGGTTGGCCACCCAGGAACAAAGAGATTAGCCCGGTTTTCTTGTTTTAGTAGCTTCCAGTACAACCACATGCTATATGGGCTCTGGCTAGATTGAGTAGGTTGCGAGAACTCGACCCAATGTACAGAGGGTGGTAGGTGTTGGTAGGACAGAGCGCGTCCATTGTGGTTGAGGTATTGCTTCTGAAAGGTCTGTCCTAGTCGGCATCTGTCCATTTGAGCAAATTGCGCATCATGGAAGAAGAACAGACTAGGTCATGTGGGGAATGTGTACAGCCTCTCGAGAGTGTCAAATCTAAGTACTTAGTCGTGTCCCCGGTTACGGACATCTTTGAGCCATTAGAGCTTGAAACTGTTGGATAATCTCGTCAGTCGAATTTCTGAAATTAATGCACCAGGTGATTTATGGGTAGTAATTAGTCTTATTGAAATACTATGTTTTAAGAAATGTTTTGAGAGTAGGGAAAATAAAACTGGCTTTACGCAAATATGAACTCCACCTGCCAAATATCATGTAGCGATAGGCGCCAGAAAAAGCCACCATAGTGACATCTTGCCATTTCCATTCCAAGTGTAATGACCCTTCGGGGCTGCAACGTTTTTATGTTGCAGGTTATTCTGAAGACGAGTAAGAGATATCGTAGGTTGCGAGCTTACACCCAACATGTTCGCCTGTGGCGTGATGGAGCTCTTCGTTTATTTATTTGCTGCTTGAACTATGTTATTTTCAGCTAGCCTTGAGCTATGCGCTTTGTAATAATTATACCATGGATCATACGTTGTAATAATTGACGCATTTGCTATTCTGGTTATTCATCGAACCGTGTGTGCTAGCGATTGATCCAAGGGACTAGCACGTAAAAGCACGAGAGATTCAATCCGTATTCAGGTTGTGTCGCTCGGATGGTATCGAGCATTGTGTTGCCTGTAGGTTCGTGACCTTAGAAAATGGATTAGATTAGGATGACCATAGGAACTGAAAACCTATTTAAGTTGTCTTATATCTTATTGCTCTTCATTCCTCATAATTCTATATCTATCTTTTTTCTCACTCTCCTCTATTCAAAATATTAGATGTTCATTACCACTTTAGTTAACAAGTCAAACCTCTGTCGGATTACTTATTCGAAAATATGGACATGGTGATGAGGAGGAGGGTGATAGAATCAAAGGTGGTGCAAATGCTGAAAATGATGAGTAAGAGGAAGAGGACCCTGAGGAAGAGATCATCTATGTCTCAAGTTATGATGAAGATCCTCAAGAGGATGAACCACCAGCCATGGATGCTCGCCCAAAGAAGCGCCGGTGCCAGAGGAGCACAGACTACATCAAGCGCTTCAAGTTCTAATTAGGACTGCCCACCAATTTAGACTTCGTTAGGAAATCGATATCGCATTAGATCTATGTCATATCAAAACATGTGGTATGGCAAGTTTATGTTTAGGATTTGCTTTTCTCTAAACTATGATCGTGTGGAATTTTCGTGAGGTTTATAAATCAGTATTAGATTCGTTTTTACCAAAAGTTGTTGTCTGTGCGAGCTACAGTTTTTCTGCTGATACTGTGTATTGCGCGATTTTTCATACATTCCTGGAACGTCAGAAAAATCTGAAAAAAATATATTAAAATGCGGAATTTCCTGTAGTATATGCACAAAAATTGGCGTTCGATTCCGACGTGTTTTGGATGCCCAAAAAATTCCGTTTCTACAGTAGACGAAATCTGGACATAATCTGTTATGTTTTTCAACGGTGCTTGTTTGGGGTTATGTCAATTGCTATGATTGTTTGGTTCTGTGATGTTTGTGTATTAGTATGGGTAGTGTTTTCTTTAGTTTCTATCTATCTATACTTACCTTTGCTAAACCAACAGATGCCTCCTCGACGTGCAAGGACCGGGACCAACAACACTGGAAACAACAACCCCAATCCCGATGTGCAGCTGCTGATCAACGCACAGGCACAACTCATGCAGACAATGAATCAGTTCATAGCGAACCAGAACCAGAACAACAACCACCACCACAACAACAATAATCCACCTCCAGGGGTAGATA
Source organism: Lolium rigidum (assembly GCF_022539505.1). NCBI lineage: Eukaryota > Viridiplantae > Streptophyta > Magnoliopsida > Poales > Poaceae > Lolium > Lolium rigidum. The sequence goes on along the minus strand of NC_061514.1, from coordinate 122,739,338 downwards.
TGCTCACAAGGTTCCTGAGGTTGAGGTCTGCCAAGTTTTCTACTGCACCTGAGCCAATGATAGCATTGGACTGGCTGCGTGCTGTGGACAAGGACCTAGTGACAGTGGGATGTACTGAAGCTGAGAAGGTGAGGTTTGCTGCTCACTTGCTTGAAGGACCAGCTGCATCATGGTGGGATAATTACCAGATAACTCACCCCCTTGCCGGAATCACCTGGGAAATGTTTCAAGAAGGGTTTTGCACAGCTCATGTTTCAACTGGAGTTATGACCTTGAAGAGAAGGGAGTTCCGAAACCTGCGCGTAACCACCGCATCTGTGGCCGAGTACATAGAGGAGTTCAACAACTTGGCGCGCTATGCACCGGAAGATGTGGATACTCGATGCAAAGAGGAAGGAGAGATTCCTGGATGGTTTGCATGATGATCTTGCTTGTTCAATTGTCCATTGTGCATATTCCTGATTTTCGGACACTTTTGGACAAAGCAACAATTCTTGAGGGAAAGCAGAAGCAGGCTGAGAACCGCAAGAGGAAGCATAGCAATAACCACAACAACTCAGCGCCGCATCAGAGGACCCGCACATTCCATGATGGTAATGGAAATTCTGGACAGCATAAGCATGGAGGCAGTGGACACAACCACCACGGTGGGAAGGTACATCAGCACAAAGGAGGAAATGGCCACCACCATAATGGCCAGAAGCATCTTCACCACAATTCTGGAAGAGGTAATGGCCTCAACAATGGAGATAGCAATGGCCGAAACCGTCCCAACAACTTCACCGGCAGGGATATCAGCCAAGTGGAGTGCTTCAAATGCAGGAAGACCGGGCACTATGCTAGTGATTGCCCAGAGAAGAAGGATGTGAACGCAAAGCCAACCCCGTTTCAGAAGGGACATGTCAACCATGTCAACGTGGAGGAAGCCTATGAGGAGCCAGACGCCGTGATTGGTACGTTTCTGCTCAATAATTTTTCAGCACTCGTACTATTCGATACTAGAGCATCACATTCATTCATATCGAGGGTATTTGTGGATAGAAATAAGATACCTACTAGTACCATAAATAGGCCTATTAAAATAAATTCACCTGGGGGAGAGATGATTGCGACCTATGGGTGTCCCCATTTAATCTTAGAGATTGGAGCACATAGTTTCCCCACTAGCCTGATTGTTTTGGAGTCACAAGGCTTAGATATAATATTGGGCATGAATTGGATGACGGAATATGAAGGTGTCATAGATTGTGCTAATAGAGCAATAATGCTTACAACCCCGGAGAAGAAGCGCATTCGATTTAAGTCCACATTTGAGCTTAAGGGATCCAACATCAATTCTCTTAAGGGGGTTAGCATAGAGGATGTGCGCATAGTGAGAGATTATCCGGATGTGTTTCCAGAGGAGTTACCAGGAATGCCACCTGATAGAGATGTTGAGTTTCTCGGTGAATTAATGCACAGGAACTCGGACCTATAGCTAAGAGACCGTATAAGATGGATGTAGAAGAATTAAAGGAACTTAAGAAACAACTTAGGGAGCAACTGCAAAAGGGTTTTATTCGGCCTAGTTCATCTTCTTGGGGAGCGCCTGTTTTATTTGTGGAGAAGAAGGATTCTACTAAGAGACTAGTTATGGATTTTTGCTCTCTCAATGAGGTGACAATTAAGAATAGGTACCCGCTGCCCAATATCAATGACTTGTTTGACCAATTGAAAGGAGCAAAGGTGTTCTCTAAGATCGATCTTCGATCGGGTTATTTCCAATTGAAGATTCGAGAGCAGGATATACCCAAGACTGCGTTCACTACTAGGTATGGTTTATATGAGTACACAGTTATGCCATTTGGACTAACAAACGCTCCAGCATATTTTATGACTATGATGAACAAGGTATTCATGGAGTACTTGGATAAATTCGTAGTGGTATTCATTGATGATATATTGATATACTCTAAAGATGAAAATGAGCATGAGAACATTTGCGCTTGATCATGGAGAAACTTAGGGAACACAAGTTGTATGCTAAATTCAGCAAATGCGAGTTTTGGTTGAACAAAGTGGGATTCCTTGGACACATTGTTTCAGCAGAAGGAGTGGCAGTTGATCCAAGTAAGGTAGAAGCTGTAACTGAATGGGAGTCACCTAAAAATGCAGGGGAAATCCGGAGTTTCCTGGGACTTGCAGGATATTACCGGAGATTCATAGAAAACTTCTCCAAGATTGCCAAACCGATGACTGAATTATTGAAGAAGGAGAAGAAATTCACTTGGACTGATGAATGCAAGGCCAGCTTTCAAGAATTGAAGCAACGCCTAGTAAGTGCACCTGTTTTATGTTTGCCTGATATTCAAAAGGATTTTCAAGTATATTGTGATGCCTCTCATCAAGGACTTGGTAGTGTATTGATGCAAGATGGAAGAGTGGTTTCTTATGCCTCGCTCCAACTTAAGCATCATGAGAGGAATTATCCAACGCATGACCTGGAGTTAGCATCCGTCGTGCATGCACTTAAGGTATGGAGGCATTATCTAATGGGAAAGCATTGTGATGTGTTTACTGATCACAAGAGTTTGAAGTACATATTTACTCGAAGGAGCTGAACATGAGACAAAGGAGATGGTTGGAATTGATAAAGGATTATGATATGGATTTGCAGTACCACCCGGGAAAGGCTAATGTTGTAGCCGATGCATTGAGCCGCAAGGTTTATGTGAATGGTTTAACCGCAGGGGAGTTACCATCGGGTTTATGTGAACTGTTCAAGGACCTTAGGTTGGAAATAGTGCCAAAGGGATACCTAGCATCGATGGAGGTGGTGCCAACGCTGCTAGATAGAATTAGAGAAGCTCAGAAGGGAGATGATGAGATGGGTGAAATAAAAGAGAATATGGAGAAAGGTAAAGCTGAAGGTTTTCGTTTGGATGAACAAGGAACGCTATGGTTTGAGAAGCGTTTATGTGTGCCCAATGATCCAGAGATTAGGAAGTTGATTTTCCAGGAGGCTCATGATTCGCCATATTCTATTCATCCAGGTAACACTAAGATGTATATGGATCTGCGAGAGAGATTTTGGTGGGCTAACATGAAAAGGGAGATTGCAGAGTATATTGCATTATGTGATGTATGCAGCAGAGTGAAAGCCGAACATCAGAAACCAGCAGGATTGCTACAGCCGTTGCCTATTGATACATCCAAAACGTATCTACTTTCCCGAACACTTTTGCTGTTGTTTTGCCTCTAATTTGTGTATTTTGGATGCAACTAACACGGACTAACGCTGTTTTCGCTGAAGCTGTTACAGTGTCTCGTTTTTGTGCGGAAATCCAACTTTCGGGAAAAACCTCGGGATTTTGACGAAGGCCCTATTTTCCCGAGAAAACTCACGGAGCCGGAAGGGCAAGTCGGTGGAGGCCCGAGGGCCCCACACCCTAGGGCGGCGCGGCCCGGAGAGGGGCGTGCGGCCCTAGCGTGTGGCCCCTCGGCGAGGCCTCCGACGCCCTCCTTCGGACTACTTATCGCCCTCGACCTAAAAACGCACGGAGAGAAGTCGAAGTCGCCAGAAACCCTCCAGAACGCCGCCACATCGCGAAACTCCGTCTCGGGAGCCAGAAGTCTCTGTTCCGGCACTCCGCCGGGACGGGGAATTGGAGGAGATCATCGCCGCCATCACCACCGACGCCTCTTCATCAACCAGCCATGTTTCCCCCATCCATGTGTGAGTAATTCCCCGTCGTAGGCCTAAGGGGATGGTAGGGATTGGATGAGATTGGTCATGTAATAGTGTAAGATTGTTAGGGCATAGTGCCTAGTGTCCGTAATTGGTACTTTGATGATATTGTTGCAACTTGTTATGCTTAATGCTTGTCACTAGGGCCCGAGTGCCATGATCTCAGATCTGAACATGTTATTATTTCATCATGATATTCATTGTTTATGGTCTTACCCGCAAGTTGTATACACATGTCGTTGTCCGGAACCAATGGCCCCGAAGTGACAGAAATCGGGACAACCGGAGGGGATGGTAGTGATGTGAGGATCACATGTGTTCACGGAGTGTTAATGCTTTGCTCCGGTGCTCTATTAAAAGGAGTACCTTAATATCCGATGAGATTCCCTTGAGGCCCGGCTGCCACCAGCTGGTAGGACAAAAGATGTTGTGCAAGTTTCTCATTGCGAGCACGTACGACTATAATTGGAACACATGCCTATTGATTGCTTTGTACTTAGACACCGTTTTATTATTATCTGCAAATGCCCTGCTTGATTGTTACATGAGTTTCTCTCATCCATGCAACGCCCGTTATCCGTCCCCGTGCCTACAGTATTTTAATCCAAATTGTTTACTATAATCACTACTTGCTGTTTCCGTTACTCTGCCGCTGTTATTTCACTACCGCTATCGCTATAAAGCTGTTACTACCGATAAACTCTTGCGAGCAAGTCTCGTTTCCAGTGCAGCTGAATTGACAACTCCGCTGTTAAAGCTTTCAAGTATTCTTTGTCTCCCCTTGTGTCGAATCAATAAATTGGGTTTTACTACCCGCGAAGACTGCTGCGATCCCCTATACTTGTGGGTCATCACCTATACCCGATTGGAAGTGGGACAAAATTGGTATGGATTTCATCACAGGATTGCCCAAGACTAGATCGGGGTATGATTCAATTTGGGTAGTTGTTGATCGTTTGACCAAAGTAGCTCACTTCATACCAGTAAAGACCACATACACAAGCGCCAAATTAGCCAAGATTTATATGAGCAAGATTGTGTGCTCACATGGAGTTCCGAAGGGAATTGTTTCTGATAGAGGTACTCAATTCACTTCTCACTTTTGGCGCAAATTGCATGAATCACTTGGAACCAGATTGAAGTTTAGCACAGACTTTTCATCCGCGATCGATGGACAAACAGAAAGAGTAAATCAGATTTTGGAGGATATGCTTAGAGCTTGCGCTCTAGATTATGGATCTAGTTGGGATGAGAATTTACCATATGCGGAGTTTTCCTACAACAATAGCTATCAATCTAGTATTGAGATGGCTCCGTTTGAGGCATTGTATGGTAGGAAGTGCAGAACACCATTGTTATGGGATGGAGTTGGAGAGCGTAGCTTCTTTGGACCTGATGTGATCAAGGAAGCTGAGGAGAAAGTTAGACTCATTCGCGATAGGCTGAAGGTAGCTCAATCGAGACAGAAAAGTTATGCGGATTCCAAGCGTAGAGAGATTATATATGAAGTGGGAGATAGAGCATATCTTAGAGTTTCACCGCTCCGTGGCATTAAGAGGTTTGGAATTAAAGGAAAGTTAGCACCGCGATTCATTGGACCTTATAAAATTCTATCACGCAAAGGAGAGGTTGCATATGAGCTAGAATTGCCAGATGCACTATCAGCAGTTCATAATGTGTTTCATGTATCCCAGTTGAAGAAGTGTCATTCGGAGATGGCAGACACACCGTTGAGAGAAACCATTCCATTGGATGAGGTTCAACTAGAAAGTGATCTTACATATGAGGAAAAGCCTGTCAAGATTCTTGATACAGCAGAGAGGTTTACTCGCACCAAGACGATCAGATTTTGCAAGGTTCAGTGGAATCATCATTCAGAGGAGGAAGCAACTTGGGAGAGAGAGGATGGTGAAGACCATCCACACCTATTTGCTAGCCACTTCGAATCTCGAGGGCGATATTCATCTTAAGGGGGTTAGGTTTGTAACATCCTAAAAACTGTGCATTTTCAAATTCATGCATTGCATCATATCAGCATGTTAAAGTTTCAGTTTTAGAAAATGTTTTACTTGTTCTTGCATAAAAATGATTTATATTGCTAGTTTTGCTCCTTGTTGATTAATCTATATGCATACTATTTTTTTTATCCTAGTGCTTTACTGGATTGGGGCTGTGCCCATTAAGTCTAGACTGTGTACTGGGAGTTTTTGCAAATTTTTGTATTTTTATTTCCGTCAGATTTTGCAACCTACAACTAATTCAGTAAATTCAGAAAAGAACAGAAAGGAGAAAGAAAAAAAGAAATAAACTGGCCGACCGGCCGGCCAGGCCAAACGGCCCAGCCAGGCACACGCACGCGAGTCCAGGAGCAGCAACTCACGGGACGCAGGCTCACGATCTCTTCTTTTTTTCCCTTGTTCTTTTTTTTCCTTTTCCCTGACTGTGGGTCCCTCAATCATCTTCTAGCTCAGCCTGGAGTCTGTTTCGCGTACGATTTGGTACCGGCCGCGAAATATCCCAATTTTCTCGCTGGTTTCTGCTCGGATTTGCTTGCCCCCTTACCACGAAAATCTCTCTATAAAGGGTGTGCCTATGTCTCAGTTGACTGAGATTTTCTTAAGTCTCAGTCAACTCAGAAAAGTGCAACTCGATTCAGTTGCACATTTCTATCAGAAAAGTGCAATTGCACTTTTTTAGCAGAAAAGTGCAACTCAAAGCATATTTTTGTAAGTGATTTAGACTTAAGAAATCTCAGTTGACTGAGACATAGCAAAACCGCTCTATAAATACCTCATAATCTCCTCCGTTTTTGCTCCCTAAAATCCCCAATTTTTGCGCCGCCAGGCTGCGCAAATTTCTCGCCGGAGTTCACGACGCCGCCACCATCGCTGAGCTTCGAAGGTTGATGTCGCCGTCGTCTCAGACCTCCTGAGACCCTCTCGCCTACGCCAATATCTCCGCCTTGATTTTAGCACGTCTCTCTGATTTTAATTCCTCGACGCAGAGCCCCGGAGCAAGCCCATGAGGTCGCCGGAGTTCCATCACCGTTCGCCTCATTCTGCCGCCCTTCATCGACTCGCGAGGACGGACCAGAAGCCTCCGAGCATACTGCCATAATTGCCACCTCCCGAGGAACATTATCAAAGACGCCCACCCGCAATCAGAGTCTCCCAGTGGCTAGTGTAAGTCGCCGGCAACTAGTTGAATCTTCGTGTTATAGTTTAGACTAAATCAAAGCAATCATGTTGCAGGCCGTTAGATCCATATCTGATGATCCGAGTTAGCCCAAACTAAACCCGCGCAGCGTAGACTCGATCGATCAGTACATATGTGCTAGCTGATCTAAAACTTTGAAAATTCATAACAAATAACCTATAGCTCCGTTTTAGATGATTCCATTTGCATTGAGTTCGTAATTGAATTCTCTGTAACTTTCATGTAGAAAGTTTCTCCATCCGAGAAACTTTTCCTGACAGCTTTTCGGAGCAAATTATTAAAAGACCGCGAAACGTTTAATCTTGGAAAAATCATAAACATATTTTCGTAACTCGGTTTTGAACAAATAATATATCGTTGGATTCGGAAAAATGAGAAGAATATTTTGGTACTGTTAGTTTGTACTGTTACAAAACTTGTAAATTTTGCAATTTAAAATCGTGTACATAGTATTTTTAGTGTATTTTAAATTCTGTAAACTAATATGAATCCAACGCCAAATTACAGATACTTAAATTTCCTATCCACCAGTATGCCTGCAAGAGATATTGGAAACTATTTTATACATATATATTTTGTTCATGGTTAAATGGCTATTTGAAATCTTTATTGCATGAAGTAATTGTTTATAAAAATGTTTGATATCAAATGTCTTTCCAGAGCATGCATGCATAAATTCATATGTGTTTTACCTGTTTGAGTTGTTTGGTGTTTGATTGTGAATTGTTCTCCCTGCGTTAGATTGCCCGGATTGCAACGAGTGTGATTGCGACGACTGTCTGAACACCGACCAAGGCAAGTGTCACAAACTCATTATCCTACTGTTTTATATGCATTGGTAGTTGTTTTATGTGCATAATGATTTCAAATTGCTGGCCCTGGGTTATTATCAAAGTGGAGAGATTGCGAGAAATAAATGTTTTATTCTCTGCAACCATGTCAAATTAATACACCCCTGGGTGGTAAGTGGTAATGCTTGGTTTATGTTGAGTGGTTGCACCGGGGCCATTTCTATGGCAGCACCGTGTGCATCACACTAGAGGTTGGCCACCCAGGAACAAAGAGATTAGCCCGGTTTTCTTGTTTTAGTAGCTTCCAGTACAACCACATGCTATATGGGCTTGATGTCTACGGGTGCTTCAATTCTTGTAGACAGTGTTGGGCCTCCAAGAGCAGAGGTTTGTAGAACAGCAGCAAGTTTCCCTTAAGTGGATCACCCAAGGTTTATCGAACTCAGGGAGGAAGAGGTCAAAGATATCCCTCTCATGCAACCCCGCAACCACAAAGTAAGAAGTCTCTTGTGTCCCCAACACACCTAATAGGTGCACTAGTTCGACGAAGAGATAGTGAAATACAGGTGGTATGAATAAATGCGAGCAAGTAGTAACGGCACCGTAAAAGTGCTTTGCTGTCCAGGATCGGTGTGTGGTTGATGGTGGTAATATTGCAGGAAGTATAGATGCAAGTAGAACAAGTAAACAAACAGCGATAGCGTATTTAGGAACAAGGCCTAGGGATCATACTTTCACTAGTGGACACTCTCAACATTGATCACATAACGTAATAAATAGATAGATGCTAGACTCTACACCCTCTTGTTGGATGATGAACACCACTAACTGTGTAGGATTACACGAACCCTCAATGCCGGAGTTAACAAGCTCCACAATATTCAATGTTCATATTTAAATAACCTTAGAGTGCATGACAGCATCAACATAACCAAACCAAGTACTAACATAGCATGCACACCGTCACCTTCACACTACGAAAGGAGGAATAGATCACATCAATACCATCACAACAATAGTTAACTTCATAATCTACAAGAGATCACAATCATAGCCTACGCCAAGTACTACACGATGCACACACCGTCACCATTACACCGTGCAGTGAGGAATAAATTACTTTAATAACATCACTAGAGTAGCACACAGATATATTGTGATACAAAACACATTGCAATCATAAAGAGATATAAATAAGCACTTCACTATGCCATTCATAACAGTGAATAAGTATTCTCGTGAAATATAGCCTAAGAGACCCACACGGTGCACACACCGTCACCTTTACACACGTGGGACAAGGAGTCTCCGGAGATCACATAAGTAAAACCCACGTGACTAGCATAATGACATCTAGATTACAAGCATCATCATATGAATCTCAATCATGTAAGGCAGCTCATGAGATTATTGTATTGAAGCACATAGGAGAGAGATTAACCACATAGCTACCGGTACAGCCCCGAGCCTCGATGGAGAACTACTCCTCCTCATGGGAGACAAGCAGCGTTGATGGAGATGGCGGCGGTGTCGATGGAGGAGCCTTCCGGGGACACTTCCCCGTCCCGGCGGCGTGCCGGAATAGAGACTCCCGTCCCCGCATCTTGGCTTCGCGATGGCGGCGGCTCTGGAAGGTTTTCTCTGGTTTCGTCCAACGTAATAGGGTTTTCACGACGGAGACCTTAAGTAGGCGGAAGGGCGGCGTCAGAAGGGGTCTGGGGCCACCAGACACTAGGGCGGCGCGCCCCCCCTCCTGGGCCGCGCCGCCACCATGTGTGGGCCCCCTGTGGCCCCTCTCTGACGGTTCTCGGGTGTTCTGGAAGCTCCCGTGGATTCTAAGATCTTCGGTTTTGATTTCGTCCGATTCCGAGAATATTTCCTTACTAGGATTTCGGAACCAAAACAGCTAGAAACCAGAACCGGCCCTTCGGCATCTCGTCAATAGGTTAGTTCCGGAAAACGCATAAATATGACATAAAGTATGCATAAAACATGTAGATATCATCAATAATGTGGCATGGAACATAAGAAATTATCGATACGTCTGAGACGTATCAGCATCCCCAGCTTAGTTCTCGCTCGTCCCGAGCAGTAAACGATAACAAAGATAATTTCTGGAGTGACATGCCATCATAACCTTGATCATACTAGTGTAAGCATATGTAATGAATGCAACGATCAAAACAATGGTAATGACATGAGTAAACAACTGAATCATAAAGCAAAGACTTTTCATGAATAGTACTTTCAAGACAAGCATCAATAAGTCTTGCATAAGAGTTAACTCATAAAGCAATAAATTCATAGTAAAGGCATTGAAGCAACACAAAGGAAGATTTGAAGTTTCAGCGGTTGCTTTCAACTTATAACATGTATATATCAATGATAGTTTGTCAATGCAAAGCAATATAACAAGTGCAATATGCAAGTATGTAGGAATCAATGCACAGTTCACACAAGTGTTTGCTTCTTGAGGTCGAGAGAGATAGGTGAACTGACTCAACATAAAAGTAAAAGAAAGGCCCTTCGCAGAGGGAAGCATTGATTGCTATATTTGTGCTAGAGCTTTGGTTTTGAAAACATAAAGAGAGCATAAAAGTAAAATTTTGAGAGGTGTTTGTTGTTGTCAACGAATGGTAGTGGGCACTCTAACTACCTCATCAACCAGCACTTTCAAGAGCGGCTCCCATGAAGGACGTTATCTCTACCAAAGCAAGGTAGATCATCCCTCTTCTCTTTTGTTTACACATGTATTTTAGTTTTATTTATGGTTGACACTCCTCCCAACCTTTTGCTTACACAAGCCATGGCTAACCGAATCCTCTAGTGCCTTCCAACATTCACATACCATGAAGGAGTGTCTATTTGCAAAATTAAGTTGCTTACTGATAGATCAGGGCAAAACACGTGAAGAGAATTATTAATGCAAGTTAATTAATTGGGGCTGGGAACCCCATTGCCAGCTCTTTTGCAAAATTATTGGATAAGCGGATGTGCCACTAGTCCATTATGAAAGTCTGTCAGGAGTAAATGACAAGGTTGAAAGATAAACACCACATACTTCCTCATGAGCTATAAAACATTGACACAAATCAGAGGTGATAAATTTTGAATTATTTAAAGGTAGCACTCAAGCAATTTACTTTGGAATGGCGGAGAAATACCATGTAGTAGGTAGGTATGGTGGACACAAATGGCATAGTGGTTGGCTCAAGGATTTTGGATGCATGAGAAGTATTCCCTCTCGATACAAGGTTTAGGCTAGCAAAGTTATTTGAAACAAACACAAGGATGAACCGGTGCAGAAAAACTCACATAAAAGACATATTGTAAACATTATAAGACTCTACACCGTCTTCCTTGTTGTTCAAACTCTTTACTAGAAATTATCTAGACCTTAGAGAGACCAATTATGCAAACCAAATTTTAGCAAGCTCTATGTATTTCTTCATTAATGGGTGCAAAGTATATGATGCAAGAGCTTAAACATGAGCACAACAATTGCCAAGTATCACATTATCCAAGACATTTTAGCAATTACTACATGTATCATTTTCCGATTCCAACCATATAACAATTAACGAAGCAGTTTCAACCTTCGCCATGAATATTAAAGGCTAAGAACACATGTGTTCATATTAACCAGCGGAGCGTGTCTCTCTCCCACACAAGCATTTATTCAAACAAAAGCAAAAACAAAAACAAACAGACGCTCCAAGTAAAGTACATAAGATGTGACCGAATAAAAATATAGTTTCAAGAGAAGGAACCTGATAATTTGTCGATGAAGAAGGGGATGCCTTGGGCATCCCCAAGCTTAGATGCTTGAGTCTTCTTGAAATATGCAGGGATGAACCACCGGGGCATCCCCAAGCTTAGAGCTTTCACTCTTCTTGATCACACTGTATCATCCTCCTCTCTTGACCCTTGAAAACTTCCTCCACACCAAACTCGAAACAAACTCATTAGAGGGTTAGTGCATAATCAAAAACTCACATGTCCAGAGGTGACACAATCATTCTTAACACTTCTGTACATTGCCCAAAGCTACTGGAAGGTAATGGAACAAAGAAATCCATCCAACACAGCGAAAGAGGCAATGCGAAATAAAAGGCAGAATCTGTCAAAACAGAACATTCCGTAAAGACGAATTTTATTGAGGCACCAGACTTGCTCAGATGAAAATGCCCAAATTGAATGAAAGTTGCGTACATATCTGAGGATCACTCACGTAAATTGGCAGATTTTTCTGAGTTACCTACAGAGAGCACTGCCCAAATTCGTGACAGACAGAAATCTGTTTCTGCGCAGTAATCCAAATCTAGTATGAACCTTAGTATCAAAGACTTTACTTGGCACAACAAATGCAATAAAATAAGATAAGGAGAGGTTGATACAGTAGTAACAACTTCCAAGACTCAAATATAAAACAAAAGTACTGTAGCAAAATAAACACATGGGTTATCTCCCAAGAAGTTCTTTCTTTATAGCCATTAAGATGGGCTCAAGTAGCTTTAATGATGCACTCGCAAGAAACAAGAGTTGAAGCAAAAGAGAGCATCAAGAAGCAAATTCAAAACAAATTTAAGCCTAACATGCTTCCTATGCATAGGAATCTTGTAAATAAACAAATTCATGAAGCATAATGCAACAAGTATAGAAAGATAAAACAAGTGCAGCTTCAAGATTTTCAGCAAAAAGAGAGGTGTTTTAGTAACATGAAAATTTCTACAACCATATTTTTCTCTCTCATAATAATATCCAGTAGCATCATGAGCAAACTCAACAATATAACTATCACATAAAGCATTCTTATCATGAGTCTCATGCATAAAATTATTACTCTCCACATAAGCATAATCAGTTTTATTAGTTGTAGTGGGAGCAAATTCAACAAAGTAGCTATCATTATTATTCTCATCATCAAATATAGGAGGCATATTGTAATCATAATCAAATTTATCCTCCATAACAGAGCGGTACTAAAAGACTACTATCATTATAATCATCATAAATAGGAGGTAAAGTATCATCAAAGTAAATTTTCTCCTCAATGCTTGGGGGACTAAAAAGATCATGCTCATCGAACCAGCTTCCCCAAGCTTAGAACTTTCTATATCATTAGCAACAATGGTATTCAAAGTGTTCATACTAATATGTTCCATGGGTTTTTTAATTTTCGCATCAAACCATCCATGTCTTAAATCCAGAAATAGAATAAGAAGCTCATTGTTGTCCATTATGCCAAACTAGTGTAAACAAGAAACAAAAAGATGCAATTGCAGGATCTAAAGGAAATAGCTTCGAGCACACACACAACGGCGCCAGAAAAATACTTTACCTAGGACCGGAGTATGAGAGCCTTTTACCTTTCCTCCCCGGCAATGGCGCCAGAAAATAGCTTGATGTCTACAGGTGCTTCTATTCTTGTAGACAGTGTTGGGCCTCCAAGAGCAGAGATTTGTAGAACAGCAGCAAGTTTCCCTTAAGTGGATCACCCAAGGTTTATCGAACTCAGGGAGGAAGAGGTCAAAGATATCCCTCTCATGCAACCCTGCAACCACAAAGCAAGAAGTATCTTGTGTCCCCAACACACCTAATAGGTGCACTAGTTCGGCGAAGAGATAGTGAAATACAGGTGGTATGAATAAATGCGAGCAGTAGAAACGGCAACATAAAAGTGCTTTGCTGTCCAGGACTGGTGTGTGGTTGATGGTGGTAATATTGCAGGAAGTATAGATGCAGTAAAACAGTAAACAAACAGCGATAGCAGTATTTAGGAACAAGGCCTAGGGATCATACTTTCACTAGTGGACACTCTCAACATTGATCACATAACAGAATAAATAGATAGATGCTAGACTCTACACCCTCTTGTTGGATGATGAACACCACTAACCGTGTAGGATTACACGAACCCTCCGATGCCGGAGTTAACAAGCTCCACAATATTCAATGTTCATATTTAAATAACCTTAGAGTGCATGACAGATCAACATAACCAAACCAAGTACTAACATAGCATGCACACTGTCACCTTCACACTACGAAAGGAGGAATAGATCACATCAATACCATCACAACAATAGTTAACTTCATAATCTACAAGAGATCACAATCATAGCCTACGCCAAGTACTACACGATGCACACACTGTCACCATTACACCGTGCAGGAGGAATAAACTACTTTAATAACATCACTAGAGTAGCACACAGATATATTGTGATACAAAACACATTGCAATCATAAAGAGATATAAATAAGCACTTCACTATGCCATTCATAACAGTGAATAAGTATTCCATGAAATATAGCCTAAGAGACCCACACGGTGCACACACTCGTCACCTTTACACACGTGGGACAAGGAGTCTCCTGGAGATCACATAAGTAAAACCCACTTGACTAGCATAATGACATCTAGATTACAAGCATCATCATATGAATCTCAATCATGTAAGGCAGCTCATGAGATTATTGTATTGAAGCACATAGGAGAGAGATTAACCACATAGCTACCGGTACAGCCCCGAGCCTCGATGGAGAACTACTCCCTCCTCATGGGAGACAAGCAGCTGTTGATGGAGATGGCGGTGGTGTCGATGGAGGAGCCTTCCGGGGGCACTTCCCCGTCCCGGCGGCGTGCCGGAACAGAGACTCCTGTCCCCCAGATCTTGGCTTCGCGATGGCGGCGGCTCTGGAAGGTTTTCTCTGGTTTCGTCCAACGTAATAGGGTTTTCGCGACGGAGACCTTAAGTAGGCGGAAGGGCGGCGTCAGAAGGGGTCTAGGGCCACCAGACACTAGGGCGGCGCGCCCCCCTCCTGGGCCGCGCCGCCACCATGTGTGGGCCCCCTGTGGCCCCTCTCTGACGGTTCTCGGGTGTTCTGGAAGCTCCCGGGGATTCTAAGATCTTCGGTGTTGATTTCGTCCGATTCCGAGAATATTTCCTTACTAGGATTTCTGGAACCAAAAACAGCAGAAAACAGGAACTGGCCCTTCGGCATCACGTCAATAGGTTAGTTCCGGAAAACGCATAAATATGACATAAAGTATGCATAAAACATGTAGATATCATCAATAATGTGGCATGGAACATAAGAAATTATCGATACGTCGGAGACGTATCGTGGCTCGCTAGATTGAGTAGGTTGCGAGAACTCGACCCAATGTACAGTAGGGTGGTAGGTGTTGGTAGGACGGAGCGCGTCCATTGTGGTTGAGGTATTGCTTCGAAAGGTCTTGTCCTAGTCGGCATCTCGTCCATTTGAGCAAATTGCGCATCATGGAAGAAGAACAGTACTAGGTCATGTGGGGAATGTGTACAGCCTCTCGAGAGTGTCAAATCTAAGTACTTAGCCGTGTCCCCTGCTACGGACATCTTTGAGCCATTAGAGCTTGAAACCGTTGGATAATCTCGTCATCGAATTTCTGAAATTAATGCACCAGGTGGTTTATGGGTAGTAATTAGTCTTATTGAAATACTATGTTTTAAGAAATGTTTTGAGAGTAGGGAAAATAAACCGGCTTTACGCAAATATGAACTCCACCTCGCCAAATATCATGTAGCGATAGGCGCCGTAAAAGCCACCATAGTGACATCTTGCCATTTCCATTCCAAGTGTAATGACCCTTCGGGCTGCAACGTTTTTATGTTGCAGGTTATTCGAAGACGAGTAAGAGATATCGTAGGTTGCGAGCTTACACCCAACATGTTCGCCCGTGGCGTGATGGAGCTCTTCGTTTATTTATTTGCTGCTTGAACTATGTTATTTTCAGCTAGCCTTGAGCTATGCGCTTTGTAATAATTATACCATGGATCATACGTTGTAATAATTGACGCATTTGCTATTCTGGTTATTCATCGAACTGTGTGTGCTAGCGATTGATCCAAGGGACTAGCACAGAAAAGCACAGAGATTCAATCTGTATTCAGGTTGTGTCGCTTCAGGGCTGTGGGCCCCCTCCTCACAGGGCTGCGTGATACGTCTCCGACGTATCGATAATTTCTTATGTTCTATGCCATATTATTGATGATACTACATGTTTTATGCACACTTTATGTCATATTCGTGCATTTTCTGGAACTAACCTATTAACAAGATGCCGAAGTGCCGCTTCTCGTTTTCTCGCTGTTTTTGGTTTCGTAAATCCTAGTAACGAAATATTCTCGGAATTGGACGAAACGAAGACCCAGGGGCCTATTTTTCCACGGAGCTTCCAGAAGACCGAAGAACATACGAAGTGGGGCCACGAGGTGGCCAGACCACAAGGCGGCGCGGCCAAGGGGGGGCCCGCGCCGCCCTGTGGTGTGGGCCCCTCGTTAGCCCCCCGACTCTGCCCTTCCGCCTACTTAAAGCCTCCGTCGCGAAACCCCTGAGACGAAAAACCACGATACGGAAAACCTTACCGAGACGCCGCCGCCGCCGATCCCATCTCGGGGATTCTGGAGATCTCCTCCGGCACCCCGCCGGAGAGGGGATTCATCTCCCGGAGGACTCTACACCGCCATGGTCGCCTCCGGAGTGATGAGTGAGTAGTTCACCCCTGGACTATGGGTCCATAGCAGTAGCTAGATGGTTGTCTTCTCCTCATTGTGCTTCATTGTTGGATCTTGTGAGCTGCCTAACATGATCAAGATCATCTATCCGTAATACTCTATGTTGTGTTTGTCGGGATCCGATGGATAGAGAATACCATGTTATGTTAATTATCAAGTTATTACATATGTGTTGTTTATGATCTTGCATGCTCTCCGTTACTAGTAGAGGCTCTGGCCAAGTTTTTACTTTTAACTCCAAGAGGGAGTATTTATGCTCGATAGTGGGTTCATGCCCGCATTGACACCCGGGACAAGTGACGTAAAGTTCTAAGGTTGTGTTGTGCCGTTGCCACTAGGGATAAAACATTGGCGCTATGTCCGAGGATGTAGTTGTTGATTACATTACGCACCATACTTAATGCAATTGTCTCGTTGCTTTGCAACTTAATACCGGAAGGGGTTCGGATGATAACCCGAAGGTGGACTTTTTAGGCATAGATGCAGCTTGGATGGCGGTCTATGTACTTTGTCGTAATGCCCAATTAAATCTCACTATACTTATCATGTCATGTATGTGCATTGTTATGCCCTCTCTATTTGTCAATTGCCCGACCGTAATTTGTTCACCCAACATGCTTTTATCTTATGGGAGAGACACCTCTAGTGAACCGTGGACCCCGGTCCATTCTTTTAATACCGAAATACAAATCTGCTACAATACTTGTTTTACTCGTTTTCTCTCGCAAACAATCATCTTCCACACAATACGGTTAATCCTTTGTTACAGCGAAGTCGGTGAGATTGACAACCTCACTCGTTTCGTTGGGGCAAAGTACTTTGGTTGTGTTGTGCATGTTCCACGTTGGCGCCGGAATCTCCGGTGTTGCGCCGCACTACATCCCGCCGCCATCAACCTTCAACGTGCTTCTTGACTCCTACTCGGTTCGATTAAACCTTGGTTTCTTACTGAGGGAAACTTGCCGCTGTGCGCATCACACCTTCCTCTTGGGGTTCCCAACGGACGTGTCAACTACACGCATCACCGCGCGGCCGTGGCAGGGCCCGCGCCGGCCCGTGAGGGGGCCCATGGCGGCCCTCCTCGGCTCCCCCTTCGGCTCCCTTCGTCATCCGGAAAAATAGGATTTTTCATATAATTTCCGTCAACTCGTTGATCTTCCGAAATATTGCATTCCGACGGTGCTTTTTCCAGCAGAATCCCGGCTCCGGTGCGCGATCCTCCAATAATCATGAAACATGCAAAATAGATGAAATAACATAAGTATCATCTCCAAATATGAAATATATCAATGAATAACAACAAATTATGATATAAAATAGTGATGCAAATTGGACGTATCAGGGCGTTGATGCTTATGTTGTCTTTAGTTTGAGTACTTTGCATCTTTGTGGCATAGTGGGATGAAGCGGCTTGGGCTAACTTTACATGACCGCGTTCATGAGATTTGCTCCACGCTCGACATGCAACTTGTATTGCATAAGTGGCTTTGCGGGTGTCCGTCTCTCCTACTATAGTGAAGATTCAATTTACTCTTCTATTGACAACACTAGTATCACCGTTGTGGTTCATGTTCGTAGGTAGATTAGATCTCACTCGAAAACCCTAAACCACGTAAAATATGCAAACCAAATTAGAGACGTCTAACTTGTTTTTGCAGGGTTTGGTGATGTGATATGGCCATAATGTGATGATGAATATGTATGAGATGATCATTATTGTATTGTGGCAACCGGCAGGAGCCTTATGGTTGTCTTTAAATTTCATGTTGAGTAGTATTTCAAAGAAGTTGTAATAGTTGCTACATGGGAGAACAATCATGAAGATGGCGCCATTGACCTTGACGCTACACCGACGATGATGGAGATCATGGCCGTTGATGATGGAGATCATGTCCGTGCTTTGGAGATGAAGATCAAAGGCGCAAAGACAAAGGGGCCATATCATATCACATATGAACTGCATGTGATGTTAATCCTTTTATGCATCTTATTTTGCTTAGATCGCGACGGTAGCATTATAAGATGATCCCTCTCACTAAAATATCAAGATAATAAAGTGTTCATCCTTAGTAGCACCGTTGCCAAGACTTGTCGTTTCGAAGCATCTCATGATGATCGGGTGTGATAGAATCAACAAGTGCATACAACGGGTGCAAGCCAGTTTTGCACATGCGGATACTAAGGTTGCCTTGACGAGCCTAGCATGTACAGACATGGTCTCGGAACACGTGATACCGAAAGGTAGAGCATGAATCATATGATTGATATGATGAACACTTTGAGTGTTCGCCATTGAAGTTACATCTTGTCTCGTGATGATTGATGTCTACGGGTGCTTCTATTCTTGTAGACAGTGTTGGGCCTCCAAGAGCAGAGGTTTGTAGAACAGCAGCAAGTTTCCCTTAAGTGGATCACCCAAGGTTTATCGAACTCAGGGAGGAAGAGGTCAAAGATATCCCTCTCATGCAACCCTGCAACCACAAAGCAAGAAGTCTCTTGTGTCCCCAACACACCTAATAGGTGCACTAGTTCGGCGAAGAGATAGTGAAATACAGGTGGTATGAATAAATGTAAGTAGTAGCAACAGCACCAGAAAAGTGCTTTGCTGTCTAGGACTGATGTGTGGTTGATGGTGGTAATATTGCAGGAAGTATAGATGCAGTAAAACAGTAAACAAACAGCGATAGGAGTATTTCGGAACAAGGCCTAGGGATCATACTTTCACTAGTGGACACTCTCAACATTGATCACATAACAGAATAAATAGATAGATGCCAGACTCTACACCCTCTTGTTGGATGATGAACACCACTAACTGTGTAGGATTACACGAACCCTCAATGCCGGGAGTTAACAAGCTCCACAATATTCAATGTTCATATTTAAATAACCTTAGAGTGCATAACAGATCAACATAACCAAACCAAGTACTAACATAGCATGCACACTGTCACCTTCACACTATGAAAGGAGGAATAGATCACATCAATACTTATCATAGCAATAGTTAACTTCATAATCTACAAGAGATCACAATCATAGCCTACGTCAAGTACTACACGATGCACACACTGTCACCATTACACCGTGCAGGAGGAATAAACTACTTTAATAACATCACTAGAGTAGCACACAGATATATTGTGATACAAAACACATTGCAATCATAAAGAGATATAAATAAGCACTTCACTATGCCATTCATAACAGTTGAATAAGTATTTGTGAAATATAGCCTAAGAGACCCACACGGTGCACACACTGTGACCTTTACACACGTGGGACAAGGAGTCTCCGGAGATCACATAAGTAAAACCCACTTGACTAGCATAATGACATCTAGATTACAAGCATCATCATATGAATCTCAATCATGTAAGGCAGCTCATGAGATTATTGTATTGAAGCACATAGGAGAGAGATTAACCACATAGCTACCGGTACAGCCCCGAGCCTCGATGGAGAACTACTCCCTCATCATGGGAGACAGCAGCGGTGATGAAGATGGCGGTGGTGTCGATGGAGGAGCCTTCCGGGGGCACTTCCCCGTCCCGGCGGCGTGCCGGAACAGAGACTCTTGTCCCCCAGATCTTGGCTTCGCGATGGCGGCGGCTCTGGAAGGTTTCTCGTACCGTGGCTTTTTCGTCAAACGTGTCGAGGTTTTTAGGTCATGGACCTTTATATAGGCGAAGAGGCGGAGTCGGAGGGTCGACGAGGCGACGACACACTAGGGGGGCGCGCCCCCCCCTAGGGCCGCGCCCCCCCCCTAGGGCCGCGCCGGCCTGTCATCTGGGGGCCCAGTGGCCCCCCTCTGGCCTCTCTCGGGTGTTCTGGAAGCTTCGTGGAAAAATAGGATGCTGGGCGTTGATTTCGTCCGATTCCGAGAATATTTCCTTACTAGGATTTCTGGAACCAAAAACAGCAGTAAAATAGGAACCGGCCCTTCGGCATCTCGTCAATAGGTTAGTTCCGGAAAACGCATAAATATGACATAAAGTATGCATAAAACATGTAGATATCATCAATAATGTGGCATGGAACATAAGAAATTATCGATACGTCTGGAGACGTATCAGCATCCCCAAGCTTAGTTCTCGCTCGTCCCGAGCAGTGTAAACGATAACAAAGATAATTTCGGAGTGACATGCCATCATAACCTTGATCATACTATTGTAAGCATATGTAATGAATGCAGCGATCAAAACAATGGTAATGACATGAGTAAACAAATGAATCATAAAGCAAAGACTTTTCATGAATAGTACTTTCAAGACAAGCATCAATAAGTCTTGCATAAGAGTTAACTCATAAAGCAATAAATTCATAGTAAAGGCATTGAAGCAACACAATGGAAGATTAAGTTTCAGCGGTTGCTTTCAACTTGTAACATGTATATCTCAATGATAGTTTGTCAATGCAAAGCAATATAACAAGTGCAATATGCAAGTATGTAGGAATCAATGCACAGCTCACACAATGTTTGCTTCTTGAGGTGGAGAGAGATAGGTGTACCGACTCAACATAAAAGTAAAAGAAAGGCCCTTCGCAGAGGGAAGCATTGATTGCTATATTTGTGCTAGAGCTTTGGTTTTTGAAAACATAAAGAGAGCATAAAAGTAAAATTTTGAGAGGTGTTTGTTGTTGTCAACGAATGGTAGTGGGCACTCTAACCCCCTTGCCAGACAATTTTTCAAAGAGCGGCTCCCATGAAGGATGTTATCTCTACCAGCAAGGTAGATCATCCCTCTTCTCTTTTGTTTACACATGTACTTTAGTTTCATTATTTATGGATGACACTCCTCCCAACCTTTTGCTTACACAAGCCATGGCTAACCGAATCCTCGAGTGCCTTCCAACAATCACATACCATGAAGGAGTGTCTATTTGCAAAATTAAGTTGCTTACCGATGAATCGCAGCAAAACATGTGAAGAGAATTATTAATGCAAGTTAATTAATCGAGCTGGGAACCCCATTGCCGACTCTTTTGCAAAATTATTGGATAAGCGGATGAAGCCACTAGTCCATTGTGAAAGTCTGTTAGAAGTAAATGACAAGATCGAAAGATAAAACACCACATACTTCCTCATGAGCTATAAAACATTGACACAAATCAGAGGTGATAAATTTTGAATTATTTAAAGCTAGCACTCGTGCAATTTACTTTGGAATGGCGGAGAAATGCCATGTAGTAGGTAGGTATGGTGGACACAAATGGCATAGTGGTTGGCTCAAGGATTTTGGATGCATGATAAGTATTCCCTCTCGATACAAGGTTTAGGCTAGCAAGGTTATTTGAAACAAACACAAGGATGAACCGGTGCAAAGAAAACTCACATAAAAGACATATTGTAAACATTATAAGACTCTACACCGTCTTCCTTGTTGTTCAAACTCAATACTAGAAATTATCTAGACTTTAGAGAGACCAAATATGCAAACCAAATTTAGCAAGCTCTAGGTGTTTCTTCATTAATGGGTGCAAAGTATATGATGCAAGAGCTTAAACATGAGCACAACAATTGCCAAGTATCAAATTATCCAAGACATTTTATCAATTACCACATGTAGCATTTCCCGTTTCCAACCATATAACAATTAACGAAGCAGTTTCAACCTTCGCCATGAAAAATACAAGCTAAGAACACATGTGTTCATATGAACCAGCAGAGCGTGTCTCTCTCCCACACAAGCATTTATTCAAACAAAAACAAAAACAAAAGCACACAGACGCTCCAAGTAAAGTACATAAGATGTGGCCGAATAAAAATATAGTTTCAAGAGAAGAAACCTCGATAATTTGTCGATGAAGAAGGGATGCCTTGGGCATCCCCAAGCTTAGACGCTTGAGTCTTCTTAAAATATGCAGGGGTGAACCACCGGGGCATCCCCAAGCTTAGAGCTTTCACTCTCCTTGATCATATTGTATCATCCTCCTCTCTTGATCCTTGAAAACTTCCTCCACACCAAACTCGAAACAACTCATTAGAGGGTTAGTGTACAATAAAAATTAACATGTTCAGTAGGTGACACAATCATTCTTAACACTTCGGACATTGCATAAAGCTACTGGACATTAATGGAATAAAGAAATTCATCCACCATAGCAAAAGAGGCAATGCGAAATAAAAGGCAGAATCTGTCAAAACAGAACAGTCCGTAAAGATGGATTTTATTGAGGCACCAGACTTGCTAAAATGAAAATGCCCAAATTGAATGAAAGTTGCGTACATATCCGAGGATCACGCACGTAAATTGGCATATTTTTCTGAGCTACCTACAGAGAGGCAGGTCGAAATTCGTGACAACGAAAGAAATCTGTTTCGCGCAAGTAATCCAAATCTAGTATGAACCTTACTATCAACGACTTTACTTGGCACAACTAGGCACAAAACTAAGATAAGGAGAGGTTGCTACAGTAGTAACAACTTCCAAGACACAAATATAAAATAGAGGTACTGTAGCAAAATAAACACATGGGTTATCTCCCAAGAAGTTCTTTCTTTATAGCCATTAAGATGGGCTCAGCAGTTTTAATGATGCACTCGCAAGAAATAGTAGTTGAAGCAAAAGAGAGCATCAAGAGGAAAATTCAAAACAAATTTAAGCCTAACATGCTTCCTATGCATAGGAATCTTGTAAATAAACAAATTCATGAAGCATAATGCAACAAGCATATAAAGATAAAACAAGTGCAGCTTCAAGATTTTCAAGCAAAAAGAGAGGTGTTTTAGTAACATGAAAATTTCTACAACCATATTTTCCTCTCTCATAATAACTTTCAGTAGCATCATGAGCAAACTCAACAATATAACTATCACATAAAGCATTCTTATCATGAGTCTCATGCATAAAATTATTACTCTCCACATAGGCATAGTCAATTTTATTAGTAATAGTGGGAGCAAATTCAACAAAGTAGCTATCATTATTATTCTCATCAAGTGTAGGAGGCATAGTATAATCACAACAAAATTTACTCTCCATAGTAGGTGGCACCAAAAGACCACTATCACTATAATCATCATAAATAGGAGGCAAAGTATCATCAAAGAAAATTTTCTCCTCAATGCTTGGGGGACTAAAAAGATCATGCTCATCAAAACCAGCTTCCCCAAGCTTAGAATTTTCCATATCATTAGCAACAATGGTGTTCAAAGCGTTCATACTAATATGTTCCATGGGTTTTTTAATTTTCGCATCAAACCATCCATGTCTTAAATCAGGAAATAGAATAAGAAGCTCATTGTTGTCCATTATGCCTAACTAGTGTAAACAAGAAACAAAAAGATGCAATTGCAGGATCTAAAGGAAATAGCTTCGAGCACAGACACAACGGCAACAGAAAAGTGCTTTTACCTGGGACCGGAGTATGAGTGCCTTTTACCTTTCCTCCCCGGCAACAGCGCCAGAAAAGTGGCTAGTTGCCGGGGTTGCCGGTGTGTGAGTGCCATTTACCTTTCCTCCCCGGCAACGGCGCCAGAAAAGTGCTTTGCTGTCCAGGACTGGTGTGTGGTTGATGGTGGTAATATTGCAGGAAGTATAGATGCAGTAAAACATTAAACAAACAGCGATAGCAGTATTTCGGAACAAGGCCTAGGGATCATACTTTCACTAGTGGACACTCTCAACATTGATCACATAACAAAATAAATAGATAGATGCCAGAATCTACACCCTCTTGTTGGATGATGAACACCACTAACTGTGTAGGATTACACGAACCCTCAATGCCGGAGTTAACAAGCTCCACAATATTCAATGTTCATATTTAAATAACCTTAGAGTGCATAACAGTATCAACATAACCAAACCAAGTACTAACATAGCATGCACACTCGTCACCTTCACACTACGAAAGGAGGAATAGATCACATCAATACTTATCATAGCAATAGTTAACTTCATAATCTACAAGAGATCACAATCATAGCCTACGCCAAGTACTACACGATGCACACACCGTCACCATTACACCGTGCAGGAGGAATAAACTACTTTAATAACATCACTAGAGTAGCACACGGATATATTGTGATACAAAACACATTGCAATCATAAAGAGATATAAATAAGCACTTCACTATGCCATTCATAACAGTGAATAAGTATTCTCGTGAAATATAGCCTAAGAGACCCACACGGTGCACACACTCGTCACCTTTACACACGTGGGACAAGGAGTCTCCGGAGATCACATAAGTAAAACCCACTTGACTAGCATAATGACATCTAGATTACAAGCATCATCATATGAATCTCAATCATGTAAGGCAGCTCATGACATTATTGTATTGAAGCACATAGGAGAGAGATTAACCACATAGCTACCGGTATAGCCCCGAGCCTCGATGGAGAACTACTCCCTCATCATGGGAGATAGCAACGGTGATGAAGATGGCGGTGGTGTCGATGGAGGAGCCTTCCGGGGGCACTTCCCCGTCCCGGCGGCGTGCCGGAACAGAGACTCCTGTCCCCCAGATCTTGGCTTCGCGATGGCGGCGGCTCCGGAAGGTTTCTCGTACCGTGGCTTTTTCGTCGAACGTGTCGAGGTTTTTAGGTCGTGGACCTTTATATAGGCGAAGAGGCGGAGTCGGAGGGTCGACGAGGCGACGACACACTAGGGGCGCGCGCCCCTAGGGCTGCGCCGGCCCGTCATCCGGGGCCCGGTGGCCCCCTCTCGGCCTCTCTCGGGTGTTCTGGAAGCTTCGTGGAAAAATAGGATGCTGGGTGTTGATTTCGTCCGATTCCGAGAATATTTCCTTACTAGGATTTCTGGAACCAAAAACAGCAGAAAACAGGAACTGGCCCTTCGGCATCTCGTCAATAGGTTAGTTCCGAAAAACGCATAAATATGACATAAAGTATGCATAAAACATGTAGATATCATCAATAATGTGGCATGGAACATAAGAAATTATCGATACGTCGGAGACGTATCAATGATCGGACTTGGTGTGGTGGATTTGGTTCGTGTGATCACTAAGACAATTCGAGGGATATTGTTTTGAGTGGGAGTTCACCTAGATTTTTAATTTTGTTGAATTAAAATTTGAACTCAATTTGTCATAAACTTAGTCTAAACTATTGAAAATATATGTTGTAGATATTGCGCCCCCAATCAATTTTAACCAGTTCCTAGAGAAAGAAAAGCTTAAGAGCAACGGTAGCAACTTCACCGACTGGTTCCGTCATGTGAGGATTTTCCTCGCTGGCGGAAATCTGCAATATGTGCTTGATGCACCGCTAGGTGACCCTCCCGCAGAAACTGAAACCGATGAAGTAAAGAATGTTTACGTGACTCGGAAAACTCGTTACTCTCAAGTTCAGTGTGCCATCCTATGCAGTCTGGAAGCCGATCTTCAAAAACTTTTTGAGCACCACGATCCTCATGAGTTGGTCAATGAGCTGAAAGCTATCTTTGAAACTCATGCGGCAGTGGAATGCTATGAAGCATCGAAACACTTCTTCAGTTGCATGATGGAAGAAGGCAGCTCCGTTAGTGAGCACATGCTCGCCATGACCGGGCATGCGAAGAAACTCAGTGACTTGGGAATAGTGATTCTTAACAGACTGGGGATTAATCGTGTCCTTCAATCACTACCACCTAGTTACAAGAACTTTGTGATGAACTACAATATGCAGAACATGAACAAAGAGTTACCTGAACTCTTTGCCATGCTGAAATCTGCTGAGGTTGAGATAAAGAAAGAGCACCAAGTGTTGATGGTCAACAAGACCACCAATTTCAAGAAACATGGCAAGTCTAAAGGCAAATTCAAGAAGGATGACAAGAAAGCTGCCACACCTCATGTGAAACCTAAGACTGGCCCTAAGCCTGATGTTGAGTGCTATTACTGCAAGGAGAAGGGACACTGGAAGCGTAATTGCTCCAAGTATTTGGCTGATCTGAAGAGCGGCCTTGTCAAGAAGAAGTAAGAAGGTATATCTGATATACATGTTATAGATGTTTATCTTACCGGTTCTCGTACTAGTACCTGGGTATTTGATACTGGTTCGGTTGCTCATATTTGTAACTCGAAACAGGAACTAAAGAATAAACGAAGACTATTGAAGGATGAAGTGACGATGCGCGTTGGAAATGGATCCAAAGTCGATGTGATCGATGTCGGCACACTCCCTCTACATCTACCTTCGGGATTAGTTTTAAACCTCAATAATTGTTATTTTGTACCCGCGTTGAGCATGAACATTATATCTGGATCTTGTTTAATGCAAGATGGTTATTCATTCAAGTCTGAGAATAATGGTTGTTCTATTTTTATGAATAATATCTTTTATGGTCAAGCACCTAAAAAGAATGGTTTATTTCTGTTAGATCTCGATAGTAGTGATACACATATTCATAACATTGATGCTAAGCGAATTAAATTGAATTATAATTCTACTTATATGTGGCACTGTCGTCCTGGTCATATTGGAGTGAAACGCATGAAGAAACTCCATACCGATGGATTACTTGAATCACTTGACTTTGAGTCACTTGATAAATGCGAAGCATGTCTAATGGGAAAAATGACTAAGACTCCATTCTCTGGTATTATGGAGCGAGCTACAGACTTATTGGAAATTATACATACTGATGTGTGTGGACCAATGAGTGCAGCCTCGCGTGGTGGTTATTGTTATGTTCTAACCTTCACAGATGATCTGAGTAGATATGGGTATATCTATTTCATGAAACATAAATCCGAAACTTTCGAGAAGTTTAAGGAATTCCAAAGTAAAGTAGAAAATCAACGTAACAAGAAGATTAAATTTCTATGATCTGATCGCGGAGGTGAATATCTGAGTTATGAGTTTAGCATGCAGTTAAAGAAATGCGAAATACTTTCACAATTGACACCGCCGGGAACACCACAACGAACGGTGTGTCCGAACGTCGTAATCGAACTCTCTTAGATATGGTTCGTTCTATGATGTCTTGATACGTCTCCGACGTATCGATAATTTCTTATGTTCCATGCTACTTTTATGATGATACTTACATGTTTTATACACACTTTACATCATTTTGATGCGTTTTCCGAAACTAACCTATTGACGAGATGCCGAAGTGCCGGCTCTGTTTTCGCTGTTTTTGGTTTCAGAAATCATAGTAAGGAAATATTCTCGGAATCGGACGAAATCAACGCCCAGCATCTTAGGATTGCATGAAGCTTCCAGAACACCCGAGAGCCGCCAGAGGGGGGCCACAGGCCCACCACACACCAGGCCGGCGCGGCCAAGGGGGGGCCCGCGCCCCCCTGTTGTGTCGTCGCCTCGTTGACCTTCTGACGCCGCCTCTTCGCCTATATAAAGGTCCCTGACCTAAAAAACGATACGAAAAGCCACGGTACGAGAAACCTTCCAGAGCCGCCGCCATCGCGAAGCCAAGATCCGGGGGACAGGAGTCTCCGTTCCGGCACGCCGACGGACGGGGAAGTGCCCCCGAAGGCTCCTCCATTGACACCACCGCCATCTTCATCACCGCTGCTGTCTCCCATGAGGAGGGAGTAGTTCTCCATCGAGGCTCGGGCTGTACCGGTAGCTATGTGGTTAATCTCTCTCATATGTACTTCAATACAATAATCTCATGAGCTGCCTTACATGATTGAGATTCATATGATGATGCTTGTAATCTAGATGTCATTATGCTAGTCAAGTGGATTTTACTTATGTGATCTCCGGAGACTCCTTGTCCCACGTGTGTAAAGGTGACAGTGTGTGCACCGTGTGGGTCTCTTAGGCTATATTTCACAGAATACTTATTCACTGTTATGAATGGCATAGTGAAGTGCTTATTTATATCTCTTTATGATTGCAATGTGTTTTGTATCACAATATATCTGTGTGCTACTCTAGTGATGTTATTAAAGTACTCCCTCCGTTCCTTTCTATAGTGCCTATAGATTTTTGGCATTTGTTTCAGAATATAAGGTTTTAGCTTAGCTTTTTTTCAATTACCCCCTCCCCGTTCAGCTCCAAAATCATTCAGCCCCCAAAATTGTTATGGTAAGTTAGGAAGATATGAATTTCCCAAATTTTACGTTGATCTCAAATCGTTCAGCTAGGGGTCTTATCTAAAAAATACTCTTGCGCTAATTTCCGTGCCAAAAAACAATAGGCATTATAGAATGGAATAGAGGGAGTAGTTTATTCCTCCTGCACGGTGTAATGGTGACACTGTGTGCATCGTGTAGTACTTGGCGTAGGCTATGATTGTGATCTCTTGTAGATTATGAAGTTAACTATTGCTATGATAGTATTGATGTGATCTATTCCTCCTTTCGTAGCGTGAAGGTGACAGTGTGCATGCTATGTTAGTACTTGGTTTGTTTATGTTGATCTGTCATGCACTCTAAGGTTATTTAAATATGAACATTGAATATTGTGGAGCTTATTAACTCCGGCATTGAGGGTTCGTGTAATCCTACACAGTTAGTGGTGTTCATCATCCAACAAGAGGGTGTAGAGTCTAGCATCTATTTATTTATTCTGTTATGTGATCAATGTTGAGAGTGTCCACTAGTGAAAGTATGATCCCTAGGCCTTGTTCCTAAATACTGCTATCGCTGTTTGTTTACTGTTTTACTGCATCTATACTTCTTGCAATATTACCACCACCAACCACACACCATTCCTGGACAGCAAAGCACTTTTCTGGTGCCGTTGCTACTACTTATATTTATTCATACCACCTGTATTTCACTATCTCTTCGCCGAACTAGTGCACCTATTAGGTGTGTTGGGGACACAAGAGACTTCTTGCTTTGTGGTTGCAGGGTTGCATGAGAGGGATATCTTTGACCTCTTCCTCCCCGAGATCGATAAACCTTGGGTGATCCACTTAAGGGAAACTTGCTCGCTGTTCTACAAACCTCTGCTCTTGGAGGCCCAACACTGTCTACAAGAATAGAAGCACCCGTAGACATCAAGCACTTTTCTGGCGCCGTTGCCGGGGAGGAAAGGTAAAAGGCACTCATACTCCGGTCCCAGGTAAAAGTACTTTTCCGGCACCATTGTGTGAGTGTTCGAAGCTATTTCCTTTAGATCCTGCAATTGCATCTTTTTGTTTCTTGTTTACATTAGTTTGGCATAATGGACAACAATGAGCTTCTTATTCTATTTCCTGATTTAAGACATGGATGGTTTGATGCGAAAATTAAAAAACCCATGGAACATATTAGTATGAACACTTTGAATACCATTGTTGCTAATGATATAGAAAGTTCTAAGCTTGGGGAAGCTGGCTTTGATGAGCATGATATTTTTAGTCCCCCAAGCATTGAGGAGAAAATTTACTTTGATGATACTTTGCCTCCTATTTATGATGATTATAATGATATTGGTCTTTTAGTACCGCCTTGTTATGGAGGATAAATTTGATTATGATTACAATATGCCTCCTATATTTGATGATGAGAATAATAATGATAGCTACTTTGTTGAATTTGCTCCCACTACAACTAATAAAATTGATTATGCCTATGTGGAGAGTAATAATTTTATGCATGAGACTCATGATAAGAATGCTTTATGTGATAGTTATATTGTTGAGTTTGCTCATGATGCTACTGGATATTATTATGAGAGAGGAAAATATGGTTGTACAAATTTTCATGTTACTAAAACACCTCTCTATATGCTGAAATTTTTGAAGTTACACTTGTTTTATCTTTCTATGCTTGTTGCATTATGCCTACATGACTTGTTTATTTACAAGACTCCTTTTCATAGGAAGCATGTTAGGCTTAAATTTGTTTTGAATTTGCTTCTTGATGCTCTCTTTTGCTTCAACTACTATTTCTTGCGAGTGCATTATTAAAACTGCTGAGCCCATCTTAATGGCTATAAAGAAAGCACTTCTTGGGAGATAACCCATGTGTTTATTTTACTACGAGTACTTTTGTTTTATATTTGAGTCTTGGAAGTTGTTACTACTGTAGCAACCTCTCCTTATCTTAGTTTTGTTGCATTGTTGTGCCAAGTAAAGTCTTTGATAGTAAGGTTCATACTAGAATTGGATTACTCGCGCGTAGAACGCATTTCTTGCTCGTCACGAATCTGGGCCTAATTCTCTGTAGGTAACTCAGAAAATTATGCCAATTTACGTGAGTGATCCTCAGATATGTACGCAACTTTCATTCAATTTGAGCATTTTCATATGAGCAAGTCTGGTGCCTCAATAAATTTTTTCTTTACGGACTGTTCTGTTTTGACAGATTCTGCCTTTTATTTCGCATTGCCTCTTTCGCTGTGTTGGATGGATTTCTTTGTTCCATTACCTTCCAGTAGCTTTGTGCAATGTCCAGAAGTGTTAAGAATGATTGTGTCACCTCTGAACATGTGAATTTTTAATTATGCACTAACCCTCTAATGAGTTTGTTTCGAGTTTGGTGTGGAGGAAGTTTTTAAGGTCAAGAGAGGAGGATGATATACTATGATCAAGAAGAGTGAAGAGTCTAAGCTTGGGGATGCCCCCGTGGTTCATCCCTGCATATTTCAAGAAGACTCAAGCATCTAAGCTTGGGGATGCCCAAGGCATCCCCTTCTTCATCGACAAATTTATCAGGTTCCTCCCTTGAAACTATATTTTTATTCGGTCACATCTTATGTACTTTACTTGGAGCGTCTGTGTGCTTTTATTTTTGTTTTGTTATTTTCATTCTCTGAATAAATACATGCTTGTGTGGGAGAGAGACACGCTCCGCTGTTGCATATGAACACATGTGTTCTTCGCTTTACTCTTAATGTTCATGGCGAAGGTTGAAACTGCTTCGTTAATTGTTATATGGTTGGAAACAGAAAATGCTGCATGTGGTAAATGGTATAATGTCTAGAATAATGTGATACTTGGAAATTGTTGTGCTCATATAGATCATGTTTAAGCTCTTGCATCATGTACCTTGTACCCATTAATGAATAACTACATAGAGCTTGTTAAAATTTGGTTTGCATGATTGATCTCTAGAGTCCAGATATTTTCTGGTTAAGGTGTTTGAACAACGAGGAGACAATGTAAAGTCTTATAATAGTTACAATATGTTCATATGTGAGCTTTGCTGCACCTTTTATACTTGAGTTTGCTTCAAACAACCTTGCTAGCCTAGCCTTGTATTGAGAGGAATTCTTCTCGTGCATCCAAATCCTTGAGCCAAATACTATGCCATTTGCGTCCACCATACCTACCTACCACATGGTATTTCTCTGCCAGTCCAAAGTAAATTACTTCATGTGCTACCTTTAAACAATTCAAAACTTTATTACTCCTTATTTGTGTCAATGTTTTATAGCTCATGAGGAAGTATGTGGTGTTTTATCTTTCAATCTTGTTGGGCAGCTTTCACCAATGGACTAGTGGCTTCATCCGCTTATCCAATAATTTTGCAAAAAGAGCTGGCACGGGGTTCCCAGCCCCCAATTAATCAACCTTCATTAATAATTGTCTTCACATGTTTTGCTCTGATTCATCAGTAAGCAACTTAATTTTGCAAATAGACACTCCTTCATGGTATGTGAATGTTGGAAGGCACCCGAGGATTCGGTTAGCCATGGCTTGTGTAAGCAAAAGGTTGGGAGGAGTGTCAACCATAAATAAAACTAAAATACATGTGTAAACAAAAGAGAAGAGGGATGATCTACCTTGCTGGTAGAGATAACGTCCTTCATGGGAGCCGCTCTTTGAAAGTCCGTTTGGCAAGGGGGTTAGAGTGCCCACTACCATTCGTTGACAACAACAAACACCTCTCAAAACTTTACTTTTATGCTCTCTATATGATTTCAAAACTAAAAAAGCTCTAGCACATGATTTAATCCCTGCTTCCCTCTGTGAAGGGCCATTCTTCTACTTTTATGTTGAGTCAGTTTACCCATTTCTCTCTATCTTAGAAGCAAACACTTGTGTTAACTGTGCATTGATTCTTACATGTTTACCTATTGCACTTGTTATATTACTTTGTGTTGACAATTATCCATGAGATATACATGTTACAAGTTGAAAGCAACCGCTGAAACTTAATCTTCCATTGTGTTGCTTCAATGCCTTTACTATGAATTTATTTCTTTATGAGTTAACTCTTATGCAAGTCTTATTGATGCTTGTCTTGAAAGTACTATTCATGAAAAGTCTTTGCTATATGATTCATTTGTTTACTCATTATCTTCATCATTGCTTCGAATCGCTGCACTCATCTCATATGCTTTACAATAGTATTGATCAAGATTATGATAGCATGTCACTTAAGAAATTATCTTTGTTATCGTTTACCTGCTCGGGACGAGCAGGAACTAAGCTTGGGGATGCTGATACGTCTCCGACGTATCGATAATTTCTTATGTTCCATGCTACTTTTATGATGATACTTACATGTTTTATACACACTTTACATCATTTTGATGCGTTTTCCGGAACTAACCTATTGACGAGATGCCGAAGTGCCAGTTCCTGTTTTCTACTGTTTTTGGTTTCAGAAATCCTAGTAAGGAAATATTCTCGGAATCGGACGAAATCAACGCCCAGCATCTTAGGATTGCATGAAGCTTCCAGAACACCCGAGAGCCGCCAGAGGGGGGCCACAGGCCCACCAAACAGTAGGCCGGCACGGCCAAGGGGGGGCCCGCGCCCCCCTGTTGTGTCGTCGCCTCGTTGACCTTCTGACGCCGCCTCTTCGCCTATATAAAGGTCCCTGACCTAAAACACGATACGAAAAGCCACGGTACGAGAAACCTTCCAGAGCCGCCGCCATCGCGAAGCCAAGATCTGGGGGACAGGAGTCTCTGTTCCGGCACGCCGCCGGGACGGGGAAGTGCCCCCGGAAGGCTCCTCCATCGACACCACCGCCATCTTCATCACCGCTGCTGTCTCCCATGAGGAGGGAGTAGTTCTCCATCGAGGCTCGGGGCTGTACCGGTAGCTATGTGGTTAATCTCTCTCCTATGTACTTCAATACAATAATCTCATGAGCTGCCTTACATGATTGAGATTCATATGATGATGCTTGTAATCTAGATGTCATTATGCTAGTCAAGTGGATTTTACTTATGTGATCTCCGGAGACTCCTTGTCCCACGTGTGTAAAGGTGACAGTGTGTGCACCGTGTGGGTCTCTTTGGCTATATTTCACAGAATACTTATTCACTGTTATGAATGGCATAGTGAAGTGCTTATTTATATCTCTTTATGATTGCAATGTGTTTTGTATCACAATATATCTGTGTGCTACTCTAGTGATGTTATTAAAGTAGTTTATTCCTCCTGCACGGTGTAATGGTGACGGTGTGTGCATCGTGTAATACTTGGCGTAGGCTATGATTGTGATCTCTTGTAGATTATGAAGTTAACTATTGCTATGATAGTATTGATGTGATCTATTCCTCCTTTCGTAGCGTGAAGGTGACAGTGTGCATGCTATGTTAGTACTTGGTTTGTTTATGTTGATCTGTCATGCACTCTAAGGTTATTTAAATATGAACATTGAATATTGTGGAGCTTGTTAACTCCGGCATTGAGGGTTCGTGTAATCCTACACAGTTAGTGGTGTTCATCATCCAACAAGAGGGTGTAGAGTCTAGCATCTATTTATTTATTCTGTTATGTGATCAATGTTGAGAGTGTCCACTAGTGAAAGTATGATCCCTAGGCCTTGTTCCTAAATATCGCTATCGCTGTTTGTTTCATCGTTTTACTGCATCTATACTTCCTGCAATATTACCACCACCAACCACACACCAGTCCTGGACAGCAAAGCACTTTTCTGGTGCCGTTGCTACTACTTATATTTATTCATACCACCTGTGTAACATCCCAAAAATTCAAAACAAAACAAATGAATTTCCCTAGTTCCAAATTTTGGAACCAACAAAAACTTTTATTAAATTAAGTATGATACATAGTGATCTTGCTTAATTCTTGTGCTATTGCCATGTTTGCTTGTAATCGTAGTTTTGAAATAATCTTAAACCCTAAACCTCACCCCTCTTTTTACCATCCTAGCTAAAATAAAATAAAAGGAAATTAAATAAGAAAAAGGTATATGTGCCTATGGCTACTTTTACAAATCTTTACCCTAGACCTTTCTACTTTGTTTAGAGGTTTGGAAAACCTTCATACACTCTACCTAGCACTTATCAAACCAAATCCAAAGTGAAACCAAAGAAATTAAAAAGAAACTAAAAATGCCATAGAGGCATATGAGAGTAAAATGCAAATTTATGAATTTGGGAACCTTGACTCTAATACATATTGTGAATGATTGGATCACTTCCATATACCATTTAAACACTCAACAACACCAATTGGGTCAAGAAAAGTCAAATTAAAAATCAAATGAACATGTGCATAGAGGCATATGTGACACATAGCCATAATACCCAATTCTTGCCCTATGCTTTTAAACCTTGATCAAATGGTGGGAATCCATTTATAAACCTAATCTAGCACTAAATTGACCCACCCATGCCCAAGTAAAGCAAGGGGAACAATTTACAAGAATAATGAAATTTGACACATCACCTCTTATGTGCTATGGCCATTTTTGCAAATCTTTGATCAAGACCTTTTGAAATGGATTCAATGGTTTGAAAATGTTTCTAAACTAAAAGAATCACATTAGAGTCAACAAAAGTCAAATCAAATGGATAGAAATCAAATATTGAGAAAATCCCAATTTCACTCACATACACATAAAGACAATTTTGCAAATCTTCACCCAAGGCCACCATAGCTTGATTTTTGGTTTCTAAAATACTTATATATGATAAACAAACACAAATGCATAGAAGAAACCAAATTCAAATCAAAGAAAATTTCAAATTCAACACACATATGATAATGGTCATATGTCACCAAAATATTTTCTTTACCTCTTTACCCCTCTTGGTTTCTTTATTCCTAAACTAAACTTGGTCAACCAAAGCCATGTCATCCAAGACCAAGTCAAGGTGAACAACTTCTCTGTTGACCATCACTGCTGAAGTTGACCAGGTTGACCAGAAATGGTTTGACAAGTGAGGACTTTGAAATAAAGGGAAGATGAACCACATTTTGAATTATTGCAAAACTTCACCAAAATGAAACCCACCACCACCATTTCATCACATTAAATATAAGAATGAAGTGCACCAAAAAGATTTCCAAAATTCAAATATTTTGTTCTTGCGGCCATTTAATCGAACACCGGCGGCAAGCATCTCTAGTTCATGTTACATGCTATTATCCGGAGGATTTTGGCCTAAACCTCTTTTAGATTATGATGATCACACTCCTCTGCAACCCCTGCATCAATGCCATGTCCTTGCACCACCGTTTAAAGTGAGAAAAGGACCTAAACTAACCAGGCCGTGCACCATGCCGGCCATGCTTGCCACTCCTCTCTCTGGTCACCTCCTCTCACTTTCAGCATGTCACAGAGCTTCCTCTACACACAAGGACGATGATGGTACACAGCCCCAGCTCGCTAAGGCTTGGCATTGGCCAGAATCAGCACGCCCAAAACCTGCCAGGACATGCCAGCCAGCGTGGTGATCACGCCCTGGGCGCGCCAGGACGCCGTGTGCTCGAGCGCCCTACGCCACCCCTGCAAAGGCTAGCACCGCGTCGAGCCTCCACTCCACACCCTCTATCGCCTAGACATGCTCGAGTGACTGCGGCAGCCTTGTCACCGTCGTCCTCGTCGGATTTATGCCGCGGGTACCGCCGCAGACATTGCACGCGCCCGAACGATTCCGTCGTCCTCTCGCTGCACCCTCTGCACCTAGAGCATCGCCGTGATGTCGCCTACCCGTAGCCGTCCTTACCTTGCCCTTTGGCACGCCAGAAACGCCGCGCCATGGCCGCTCCTTCACAGCACCCGCCGGCCACCTCCCCCGCTATAAATAGAGACGCCCCGAGCTCCAACTCTTCACACCAACTCGTTCTACTCCTATCCCTGCTTCTTCTCCACCAGTCAATTTGACACTATCTCGCCGGAGCACCACCAATTGCAAGACGAAGCCCGCCGGAGCCCGCAGATCACCGTCGACGACTGACGCCGCCCCGATCCTCGCCACTGCTACCAGGTGCATCAACACCCTCGACAACATCACCTCGCCACCACCAGAACCCCGCGGGAACGCCGGTAAGGCCGTCGACCCCCTAGGCTCGCCGCCAGATCGTCGGCTTCTCGCCGGAGACGACGACCGTCGTGAGCCGTCGATCGCCCATCTAATCTGACGCTCCACGTTCGCCATACCGTTTCGCCGTTTAAAAGTCACTGACGGGTGGAGCCCGCATCGTCAAGCGGCCCACGTGTGCTAGTCACACTGCTGGGCCGGCCCAAGTCTTTTTGCCCGTTTAGCCCATTTCGCGTTCCCGCCAAGCCCACTAAATTCAAAAATCGAATTTCGTTAATTCCAATTTCCTCGTTGATGCTGAATTCAAATTTGAATAGTTTAAAATCTACTACACCAAATTTGACAAATTGTATATATTTGGAAAGCCCATGAAATTGTCTAAATAATGCCACTGGCCTCATGTCCAATTTCGTAATTAAATTCAAATAATAAAAATAACAAGGCAGGGCCTTTTCTAACTTCAAATAAATATTAAAAATTATCTATAAATGATTTTGAGTTGATTCCAACTCTAATAAATCACATTTGACATAATCTAATTTTTTATGCAAAAATATAGCATAGTTGTTTTGCATGATCATGGACTAGATCCAAATAATGACTATGGAGCCATTTCTAGTCCATTTAACACATACACATAAACTTATTTAAATAGTATGGGAGCTTCTCTCTCATTTAAATTGTGATCCTAAGTAATTCAAATAGAGGTACTGACCTTGGTCTAATAAGCCTCATGCTTGGTTACTTAGAGACATTAAATCATTTCCATGCTAGTATTAAAATGCATGAGGTGTAGCACCTCATTTAAATTTCCACTCTCAAATAATAAATATGAGTGTTGACCTTGGTCAACCTATACTCATATCTTATTATTAGTTGAAGAGATTAAATCCTAATAAGATTCAATGAGAGGAAATTATTTCCTCCAAAGCATTAAAGAGCTACACTGATAAATAATTATAATGAGATGAAATTATTTTTCTTTAAAAATAGAACAAAGTAAATCACCATGCTAATAAGATGTGATGCTAGCATAGGCTTGTGTGAATCTTTGGTGTGTTTAGTCTAGCATGCAAGTTTTGTGTGGTGATTGTATCCTCGTATTCGTTTATAGACGCTAGTGCCGAAGGCTACGAAGGGGACGACGAGAACATCTACGGAGAAGAAGGAGGAACATTTTGATCCATACACCAACCAAGGCAAGCTGGACTAATGCAAGTTATAATGTTGCAAGCTAATATTCTTGCAAGCTATTACCAATGCAAGCTAACCCTCTTGCAAGTCCCAAGTGCAAAGCTCTACCAGAGCAAGGCACCATCACCATTTATTTTTATGTTCAATAAACCTATCCCATGTTTTTACCTTGCAATTATTTTGCTTATTGTATTTCAAAGCTTATTTTTGATTTATGATTTACTTGGGCTAGAATAGAACAAGAGCATCAAATTTAGCCTAAAGCAAACAAAGCTAGATAGCACCCCTCATGACTAGTTGCTATTGCTAAAGAAATAAAATTGACTACTCTAGATGGGAACACGTGAAATGACATAACTTCGAAAGATTTTGAAGGTGAATGGGACATGAATGCTTTGGTGAATTTTGATGAAAACTGATGGTTGGGTTCGGATGCGATACCATTCCAATTTACAAGTACCCCCACAATACCTGATTATGGGTAGGGCTTAACTGGAAGTTTATGTGTCTTAGTATGGGTTCCCTCTAAACAAGCGTCATCGGGGTTATGCCAAAAGCTGCCTCCACAACACAAAAGAAAACAACGTTAAAGATGAGGTGAATGTCCAGCCCAAGCCCTGTGCAGTTCCCAGGCTGACAGTCTGTCTTCACTGGGAGGCCAAGCTCATGGGGAGAGGTGCCTATACTAGGATATGTAAGTGAAAGGTTATGGTTGATGATCCGCGTACTGAGTTACGATTATTCAGGGTTACTCCTGACGGATGTAATCAAAAGTTGTGGCATAAGTGTACAACCTCTGCAGAGTGTAAACCTATTCGAATAGCCGCGTCCACGGTTAAGGACGGTTGGAAAGGCCATACTGTTCCGTCATCAGACCATTTTCAAAAATGTGACATATGACTGGTGTTTTAAATTTTGAAAGGTGAATGGTGAATTTGAATTAAATCACAACCGAGTTGTGGGAATGACACTAATGTTCCCCTTTGAGTTAGTCTAGTGATTCAAGCATCTTTACTAAATGTTTATGAAATAAACTTGGCTTTATGCAAATAAACCTAGAGCTTAGCATCCCCTTACTAAAACTGATAGTGCTTACACTAGTATTAGTTTGCGAGTACTTTAAAAGTACTCATGGCTTTGTCCCTGGCTATTCAAATGGCCATACTTTGAAGGGGAACAGCAGTACGAGGAAGATGGACAGCAGGACGTCTACGACAACTAGGACTACTCCTGACGTCAAGCGTTGGCCTCGTGGATTAGATAGCCACTACTACTTCGCTTCCGCTATTTGTGATGTTCGTTGATCAATAGATCAACTACTATTGTAATATTGGATCATGTGATCTACCTTTGTAAGGCGATTATGTGTTGTAATAAATGATGACTCTATGATATTCAACTATTATGTCTCGCAACAACAATATTCCTGGGATTGCGATGTATGGCATAATAGGCATCTGGACTTAAAAATTCGGGTGTTGACAAGTTGGTATCAGAGCCATTGTTTGACCTTAGGAGACCCTAGTTAGAATGGACGTTCTGAAAAACCTAAGTTCAAAAACAAATGAAGTGAATATTTTTGAAAAAAACTTAGCCACTTTCGTCCCTTTGATATCTTGTTAAAAAAAATCAGAAGTCATGCTCTTCCTTATAAACCTACATAGAAATTTTGACACACTTGTTCACTCTCTAACTTACTCATCAAATTCCCTTTCAGATGGAGCCAACCAACGTCAAGTTTTACCAGCTTGGGAATGGCGGAGACTTGATCTTCGAGAGGGACCTTGATGCCATGTCGGACTTTCTTGGACGCCCCCACCCCGAGTTCCACGGAGTTGAGGTCAACGACCAGCAAGGCGGGGAGCTTCAGTGGGTGATCACCGCTGATCTGAGAGGCAAGATGGAGCCTCCTACTTCGAGAGGATCCTCTTCTCTTTCGGGGAAAGCAATCGGGTCGGACGGACTGGCACGTGCTCTTCAGGAAGCACTTGCCCGTCTGTGTGGGCAGAATGAGGCCGCCATCCAGGGAGAACGCTTTGCGCATCTCGCAAGGCGTGACTCCGATGGAGAACCCATGGGCCTGCCATTCCACCCCGAGCTGAGGCACCATGTGGATCACCTGGACTTCATGCTGTTCCAGACCCAGAAGGAGCTGGACAACTCGCGTGCCTACGCCAACCAGACCCACATGGCATTGGCTCATCATGCCGATGCTATCAAGCTTCTCGCCAAGGACCGCAAGTCACTCCGTCTACAGCGTGCCAAGAAGGACGCTACCATTGAGCGCCTTCGCGCCCGGATAGCATCCTTGGAGGCCACTGTCAAGGGTCAAGAAGATCAGCTGAATGGGATGGATGAAGATGGTGAAGACATTCAGGGAGGAGAAGCCTTCCTGAGTGATGACGAGGACTTCGAGGAGGATGAGTTCACTGATGAGGAGGACTATGAGTTTCCGGAGGCCGGAGAGGATGAAATCATCCCGATCAATGTGGATGATGAGGATGAGTAGTTGCACCAGTTCACATGTGTAGGTGTGAGTTTGTATCAGGATCCCCTTGTATCGTAGAGCGGTGAATGGTTCTTAAAACCAACGGTATGTTAGCTTTGTAATATGTGATGCTTGGTATGAATGAAAAAGTGTTGTTGGTTGTACCCCCTCAACACTACTCAAGTTTTGAAACTTTTCAAGTTTATCTCAAACAAACCATAGAAATTCCCCGCTTATCTTATGATCCACCTTATTATTCAGATGGCCCCTCCTACCCGCAACAACCCCCGTGCCCAAGCCAACCGGATGCACATTGAGCACGCCAAGATGATCGACACCATCAACATCCTTGCAATGGAGCGCAAGGCACTTCGTCATCAACACGCCAAGAAGGACTACCTCATTGCTCGCCTCCGCGTCGAATAGCATCACCGGAGCAGCTCATCCCAATACCCAACCATGCCCCCGCGAGGAAAGTCCACTCGTGACTTGCTATGAATGTGGTGTTACGGGTCATTACTCTAGGAAGTGCCCGATGAAAGCCGCCAACAATGCCCCAAGGACTGGAAGCAATGCTGTACCCATTGCCCAAAAGGACAAGTCAACGGTAACCTGCTATGAATGTGGAACTGTGGGTCATTACTCCAATGAATGCCCCAAGAAGCTTGCTAGGACTGCCTTCAATACCGCTGCACCTGCCCAGCAGCAGCGCTGTGCCACAACTGGAAGGAAGTTTGCCCCACACTACCCAAACAACCGCAACGGTCGTTACTACCGCTTGAATGCCACTGAAGCTCAGGAAGCACCACGAGACCATGCCAAGTATGTCTTCTTGTTAATAACATGCTCAATCTCTCTTAGGAACCTAACTTTTCTTAAAATCTCGGGACGATATTTGTTTAAGGGGGAAGGGTTTGTAACATCCCAAAAATTCAAAACAAAACAAATGAATTTCCCTAGTTCCAAATTTTGGAACCAACAAAAACTTTTATTAAATTAAGTATGATACATAGTGATCTTGCTTAATTCTTGTGCTATTGCCATGTTTGCTTGTAATCGTAGTTTTGAAATAATCTTAAACCCTAAACCTCACCCCTCTTTTTACCATCCTAGCTAAAATAAAATAAAAGGAAATTAAATAAGAAAAAGGTATATGTGCCTATGGCTATTTTTACAAATCTTTACCCTAGACCTTTCTACTTTGTTTAGAGGTTTGGAAAACCTTCATACACTCTACCTAGCACTTATCAAACCAAATCCAAAGTGAAACCAAAGAAATTAAAAAGAAACTAAAAATGCCATAGAGACATATGAGAGTAAAATGCAAATTTATGAATTTGGGAACCTTGACTCTAATACATATTGTGAATGATTGGATCACTTCCATATACCATTTCAACACTCAACAACACCAATTGGGTCAAGAAAAGTCAAATTAAAAATCAAATGAACATGTGCATAGAGGCATATGTGACACATAGCCATAATACCCAATTCTTGCCCTATGCTTTTAAACCTAGATCAAATGGTGGGAATCCATTTCTAAACCTAATCTAGCACTAAATTGACCCACCCATGCCCAAGTAAAGCAAGGGGAACAATTTACAAGAATAATGAAATTTGACACATCACCTCTTATGTGTTATGGCCATTTTTGCAAATCTTTGATCAAGACCTTTTGAAATGGATTCAATGGTTTGAAAATGTTTCTAAACTAAAAAGAATCACATTAGAGTCAACAAAAGTCAAATCAAATGGATAGAAATCAAATATTGAGAAAATCCCAATTTCACTCACATACACATAAAGCCAATTTTGCAAATCTTCACCCAAGGCCACCATAGCTTGATTTTTGGTTTCTAAAATACTTATATATGATAAACAAACACAAATGCATAGAAGAAACCAAATTCAAATCAAAGAAAATTTCAAATTCAACACACATATGATAATGGTCATATGTCACCAAAATATTTTCTTCACCTCTTTACCCCTCTGGTTTTCTTTATTCCTAAACTAAACTTGGTCAACCAAAGCCATGTCATCCAAGACCAAGTCAAGGTGAACAACTTCTCTGTTGACCATCACCTGCTGAAGTTGACCAG
Organism: Lolium rigidum; assembly: GCF_022539505.1. Lineage (NCBI taxonomy): Eukaryota > Viridiplantae > Streptophyta > Magnoliopsida > Poales > Poaceae > Lolium > Lolium rigidum. Next base: position 122,697,145 of record NC_061514.1, on the reverse strand, counting down.
GTTGACCAGAAATGGTTTGACAAGTGAGGACTTTGAAATAAAGGGAAGATGAACCACATTTTGAATTATTGCAAAACTTCACCAAAATGAACCCCACCACCACCATTCCATCACATTAAATATAAGAATGAAGTGCACCAAAAAGATTTCCAAAATTCAAATATTTTGTTCTTGCGGCCATTTAATCGAACACCTGGCAGGCAGCATCTCTAGTTCATGTTACATGCTATTATCCAGAGGATTTTGGCCTAAACCTCTTTTAGATTATGATGATCACACTCCTCTGCAACCCCTGCATCAATGCCATGTCCTTGCACCACCGTTTAAAGTGAGAAAAGGACCTAAACTAACCAGGCCGTGCACCATGCCGGCCATGCTTGCCACTCCTCTCTCTGGTCACCTCCTCTCACTTTCAGCATGTCACAGAGCTTCCTCTACACACAAGGACGATGATGGTACACAGCCCCAGCTCGCTAAGGCTTGGCATTGGCCAGAATCAGCACGCCCAAAACCTGCCAGGACATGCCGGCCCAGCGTGGTGATCACGCCCTGGGCGCGCCAGGACGCCGTGTGCTCGAGCGCCCTACGCCACCCCTGCAAAGGCTAGCACTGCGTCGAGCCTCCACTCCACACCCTCTATCGCCTAGACATGCTCGAGTGACTGCGGCGGCCTTGTCACCGTCGTCCTCGTCGGATTTATGCCGCGGGTACCGCCGCAGACATTGCACGCGCCCGAACGATTCCGTCGTCCTCTCGCTGCACCCTCTGCACCTAGAGCATCGCCGTGATGTCGCCTACCCGTAGCCGTCCTTACCTTGCCCTTTGGCACGCCGAAACGCCGCGCCATGGCCGCTCCTTCACAGCACCCGCCGGCCACCTCCCCCGCTATAAATAGAGACGCCCCGAGCTCCAACTCTTCACACCAACTCGTTCTACTCCTATCCCTGCTTCTTCTCCACCAGTCAATTTGACACTATCTCGCCGGAGCACCACCAATTGCAAGACGAAGCCCGCCGGAGCCCGCAGATCACCATCGACGACTGACGCCGCCCCGATCCTCGCCACTGCTACCAGGCGCATCAGCACCCTCGACAACATCACCTCGCCACCACCAGAACCCCGCGGGAACGCCGGTAAGGCCGTCGACCCCCTAGGCTCGCCGCCAGATCGTCGGCTTCTCGCCGGAGACGACGACCGTCGTGAGCCGTCGATCGCCCATCTAATCTGACGCTCCACGTTCGCCATACCGTTTCGCCGTTTAAAAGTCACTGACGGGTGGAGCCCGCATCGTTAGGCGGCCCGCGTGTGCTAGTCACACCTGCTGGGCCGGCCCAAGTCTTTTTGCCCGTTTAGCCCATTTCGCGTTCCCGCCAAGCCCACTAAATTCAAAAATCGAATTTCTGTTAATTCCAATTTCCCTGCTGATGCTGAATTCAAATTTGAATAGTTTAAAATCTACTACACCAAATTTGACAAATTGTATATATTTGGAAAGCCCATGAAATTGTCTAAATAATGCCACTGGCCTCATGTCCAATTTCGTAATTAAATTCAAATAATAAAAATAACAAGGCAGGGCCTTTTCTAACTTCAAATAAATATTAAAAATTATCTATAAATGATTTTGAGTTGATTCCAACTCTAATAAATCACATTTGACATAATCTAATTGTTTATGCAAAAATATAGCATAGTTGTTTTGCATGATCATGGACTAGATCCAAATAATGACTATGGAGCCATTTCTAGTCCATTTAACACATACACATAAACTTATTTAAATAGTATGGGAGCTTCTCTCTCATTTAAATTGTGATCCTAAGTAATTCAAATAGAGGTACTGACCTTGGTCTAATAAGCCTCATGCTTGGTTACTTAGAGACATTAAATCATTTCCATGCTAGTATTAAAATGCATGAGGTGTAGCACCTCATTTAAATTTCCACTCTCAAATAATAAATATGAGTGTTGACCTTGGTCAACCTATACTCATATCTTATTATTAGTTGAAGAGATTAAATCCTAATAAGATTCAATGAGAGGAAATTATTTCCACCAAAGCATTAAAGAGCTACACTGATAAATAATTATAATGAGAGGAAATTATTTTTCTTTAAAAATAGAACAAAGTAAATCACCATGCTAATAAGATGTGATGCTAGCATAGGCTTGTGTGAATCTTTGGTGTGTTTAGTCTAGCATGCAAGTTTTGTGTGGTGATTGTATCCTCGTATTCGTTTATAGACGCTAGTACCGAAGGCTACGAAGGGGACGACGAGAACATCTACGGAGAAGAAGGAGGAACATTTTGATCCATACACCAACCAAGGCAAGCTGGACTAATGCAAGTTATAATGTTGCAAGCTAATATTCTTGCAAGCTATTACCAATGCAAGCTAACCCTCTTGAAGGTCCCAAGTGCAAAGCTCTACCAGAGCAAGGGACCATCACCATTTATTTTTATGTTCAATAAACCTATCCCATGTTTTTACCTTGCAATTATTTTGCTTATTGTATTTCAAAGCTTATTTTTGATTTATGATTTACTTGGGCTAGAATAGAACAAGAGCATCAAATTTAGCCTAAAGCAAACAAAGCTAGATAGCACCCCTCATGACTAGTTGCTATTGCTAAAGAAATAAAATTGACTACTCTAGATGGGAACACGTGAAATGACATAACTTCGAAAGATTTTGAAGGTGAATGGGACATGAATGCTTTGGTGAATTTTGATGAAAACTGATGGTTGGGTTCGGATGCGATACCATTCCAATTTACAAGTACCCCCACAATACCTGATTATGGGTAGGGCTTAACTGGAAGTTTATGTGTCTTAGTATGGGTTCCCTCTAAACAAGCGTCATCGGGGTTATGCCAAAAGCTGCCTCCACAACACAAAAGAAAACAACGTTAAAGATGAGGTGAATGTCCGGCCCAAGCCCTATGCAGTTCCCAGGCTGACAGTCTGTCTTCACTGGGAGGCCAAGCTCATGGGGAGAGGTGCCTATACTAGGATATGTAAGTGAAAGGTTATGGTTGATGATCCGCGTACTGAGTTACGATTATTCAGGGTTACTCCTGATGGATGTAATCAAAAGTTGTGGCACAAGTGTACAACCTCCGCAGAGTGTAAACCTATTCGAATAGCCGCGTCCACGGTTAAGGACGGTTGGAAAGGCCATACTCGTTCCGTCATCGGACCATTTTCAAAAATGTGACATATGACTGGTGTTTTAAATTTTGAAAGGTGAATGGTGAATTTGAATTAAATCACAACCGAGTTGTGGGAATGACACTAATGTTCCCCTTTGAGTTAGTCTAGTGATTCAAGCATCTTTACTAAATGTTTATGAAATAAACTTGGCTTTATGCAAATAAACCTAGAGCTTAGCATCCCCTTACTAAAACTGATAGTGCTTACACTAGTATTAGTTTGCGAGTACTTTAAAAGTACTCATGGCTTTGTCCCTGGCTATTCAAATGGCCAGACTTTGAAGGGGAACAGCAGTACGAGGAAGATGGACAGCAGGACGTCTACGACAACTAGGACTACTCCTGACGTCAAGCGTTGGCCTGTGGATTAGATAGCCACTACTACTTCGCTTCCGCTATTTGTGATGTTCGTTGATCAATAGATCAACTACTATTGTAATATTGGACCATGTGATCTACCTTTGTAAGGCGATTATGTGTTGTAATAAATGATGACTCTATGATATTCAACTATTATGTCTCGCAACAACAATATTCCTGGGATTGCGATGTATGGCATAATAGGCATCTGGACTTAAAAATCCGGGTGTTGACAACCTGTATTTCACTATCTCTTCGCCGAACTAGTGCACCTATTAGGTGTGTCGGGGACACAAGAGACTTCTTGCTTTGTGGTTGCAGGGTTGCATGAGAGGGATATCTTTGACCTCTTCCTCCTTGAGATCGATAAACCTTGGGTGATCCACTTAAGGGAAACTTGCTGCTGTTCTACAAACCTCTGCTCTTGGAGGCCCAACACTGTCTACAAGAATAGAAGCACCCGTAGACATCATGTCTCTTACTTATTTGCTGTTATCATTTTGGAGTTATGCATTAGAGACAGCTGCATTCACTTTAAATAGGACACCATCTAAATCCGTTGAAACGACACCGTATGAATTATGGTTTAATAAGAAACCTAAGCTGTCATTCCTTAAAGTTTGGGGTTGCGAAGCCTATGTAAAAAAGTTACAACCGGACAAGCTAGAACCCAAAGCGGAGAAATGTGTCTTCATAGGATACCCTAAGAAAACTATAGGGTACACTTTCTATCACAGATCCGAAGGCAAAATCTTTGTTGCTAAGAATGGAACCTTTCTTGAGAAAGAATTTCTCACTAAAGAAGTGACTGGAAGAAAAGTAGAACTCGACGAGATTACTGAATCTTCTCTCGTTGATCAGAGTAGCGCAGTGCCGGAAGTTGTTCCTGTGCCGCCTGCACCGGAAACAGAGGAAGCTAATGATAATGATCATGAAACTTCGAATGAGATAGCTACTGAACCTCGCAGATCGACAAGGGAACGTGCCACTCCTGATTGGTATGATCCTTGTCTAAATGTCATGATTGTGGACAACAATGATGAAGACCCTGCGACATATGAAGAAGCGATGATGAGCCCAGATTCCAACAAATGGCAAGAAGCCATGAAATCCGAAATGGGATCCATGTATGATAACAAAGTGTGAACTTTGGTAGACTTACCTGATAGCCGCAAGGCTGTCGAGAATAAATGGATCTTCAAAAGAAAAAAACAGATGCTGATGGTAATATTACTGTCTATAAAGCTCGACTTGTCGCAAAGGGTTTCCGACAAATTCAAGGTGTTGACTACAATGAGATTTTCTCACCTGTAGCGAAGCTAAAATCTGTGAGGATTTTGTTAGCAATAGCTGCATTTTTTGATTATGAGATTTGGCAGATGGATGTCAAAACGGCGTTCCTTAATGGAGACATTGAGGAAGAGTTGTATATGGTACAACCTAAAGGTTTTGTCGATCCTAAAAATGCTGACAAGGTGTGTAAACTTCAGCGTTCAATTTATGGACTGAAGCAAGCATCCAGAAGTTGGAACCGACGCTTTGATAAGGTGACCAAAAACTTCGGGTTTATACAGTGTCATGGAGAGGCCTGTATTTACAAGAAAGTGAGTGGGAGCTCGTAGCGTTCCGATATTATATGTAGATGACATATTATTGATTGGGAATGATATAGAACTATTAAGCGAGTGTAAAAGGTTATTTGAATAATAGTTTTTCAATGAAAGACCTTGGTGAAGCATCGTACATATTAGGCATCAAGATTTATAGAGATAGATCAAGACGCCTAATAGGGCTTTCACAAAGTACATATCTCGGACAAGATTCTAAAGAAGTTTAGAATGGACGAAAGTAAGAAAGGGTTCTTACCTATGTTACTAGTGCAAGGTCTTGAGTAAGACTCAAGGACCGGCTACGGCAGAAGAAAGAGAAAGGATGAGTCGGATCCCCTATGCCTCGGCGATAGGCTCTATCATGTATGCCATGCTATGTACTAGACCGGATATAGCACATGTCGTTAGTTTGACTAGCGAGATATCAAAGTGATCCAGGAATGAAACACTCGGACAGCGGTCAAGAATATCCTGAAGTACTTGAAAAGAACTAAGGATATGTTTCTTTGTTATGGAGGTGACCAAGAGCTCGTTGTAACCAGTTACACCGATGCAAGTTGGAACACTGATCCTGATGACTCTAAGTCTCAGTCTGGGTACGTATTTATATTGAATGGTGCTGCAGTAAGCTGGGCAAGCTCGAAGCAGTGCACGGTGGCGAAGTCTTCAACAGAATCGGAGTACATAGCGGCTTCAGAGGCTTCATCAGAAGCGGTATGGATGAAGAGGTTCATTGTAGAGCTCGGTGTGGTTCCTAGTGCATTGGACCCACTAGTCATCTACTGTGACAACATGGGTGTCATCGCCAATGCACAAGAACCAAGGTCACACAAGAGGCTGAAGCATATCAAGATGCGTTATCATTCGATTCGCGAGTACATCGAAGATGGAGAAGTAAAGATTTGAAAGTACACACTGATCAGAATGTAGCAGATCCGTTGACTAAAGCTCTCCCTAGGGCAAAGCATGACCAACACCAGAATGCCATGGGTGTTAGGTACCTTACAATGTAATCTAGATTATTGACTCTAGTGCAAGTGGGAGATCTGTTGGAGATATGCCCAAGAGGCAATAATAAAAGTGGTTATTATATATCTTTGTGTTTATGATAAATGTTTATATACCATGCTATAATTGTATTAACCGAAACATTGATACATGTGTGTTATGTAAACAACAATGAGTCCCTAGTAAGCCTCTTAACTAGCTTGTTGATTAATAGATGATCATTGTTTCATGATCATGAACATTGGATGTTATTAATAACAAGGTTATATCATTATATGAATGATGTAATGGACACACCCAATTAAGCGTAGCATAAGATCACGTCATTAAGTTATTTGCTATAAGCTTTCGATACATAGTTACCTAGTCCTTTCGACCATGAGATCATGTAAATCACTTATACCGGAAAGGTAATTTGATTACATCAAACGCCACTCGCGTAAATGGGTGGTTATAAAGGTGGGATTAAGTATCCGAAAAGTATGAGTTGAGGCATATGGATCAACAGTGGGATTTGTCCATCCCGATGACGGATAGATATACTCTGGGCCCTCTCGGTGGAATGTCGTCTAAATAGCTTGCAAGCATATGAATAGTTCATAAGAGACCACATACCATGGTACGAGTAAAGAGTACTTGTCAGGAGACGAGGTTGAACAAGGTATAGAGAGATACCGATGATTAAACCTCGGACAAGTAAAATATCGCGTGACAAAGGGAATCGGTATCGTATGTGAATGGTTCATTCGATCACTAAGTCATCGTTGAATATAAGGGAGCCATTATGGATCTCCAGATCCCGCTATTGGTTATTGGTCGGAGAGAGTTCTCAACCATGTCTACATAGTTCGCGAACCGTAGGGTGACACACTTAAGGTTTGATGTCGTATTAGTAGAACTTGAATATGGAATGGAGTTCGAAGTTTTGTTCGAAGTCTCGGATGGGATCCCGGACATCACGAGGAGTTCCGGAATGGTCCGGAGAATAAGATTCATATATAGGAAGTCATTTTATAAGTTTGAAAATGATCCGGTGTATTTATGGAAGGTTCTAGAAAAGTCTGGAAGAAATCACTTTGGAAGGCGGAGTCCCGAAGGGACTCCACCTCCCATGGCCGGCCAACCCAAGAGGGGTGGAGTCCCAGGTGGACTCCACCAAGGGTGGCCGGCCACCCCCCTCATGGAAGGGTGGGAGTCCCACTTGAGGTGGGAATCCCACCTTGGGTAGGTTTCCCTACACATGGAAGGTTTTGGGTTGGGGTCTTATTCGAAGACTTGTAGTCCAACACTTGGGGGTTCCACCTATATAATGAGGGGCAAGGGGAGGGGGCCGGCCACACCAAAGCCACCACCTTGGCTGCACCCCTTGGAGGCCGGCCACCCCCTCTCCCCAAACCCTAGCCGCCCCACTCCTCCACCTCTCCCGCAACGCTTAGCGAAGCTCCGCCGGAGAGCTCCATCGACACCGCCAGCACGCCGTCGTGCTGCCGGATTCAAGGAGGAGCTACTACTTCCGCTGCCCGCTGGAACGGGGAGAAGGACGTCGTCTTCATCAACACCGAACGTGTGACCGAGTACGGAGGTGCTGCCCGATTGTGGCACTGTCAAGATCTTCTACGCGCTTTTGAAAGCGGCAAGTGATCGTCTACCGCAGCAACAAGAGCCTCATCTTGTAGGCTTTGGAAATCTTCAAGGGTGAGTCTCGTTCATCCCCTCGTTGCTCCCGTCTTCTAGATTGCATCTTGGCTTGGATTGCGTTCTCGCGGTAGGAAATTTTTTGTTTTCTATGCAACAAATCCCTACACAGCCGCGTCCCCAAGCAATGTTTTGGAACATAGACGGATCAGTCGATTGAGGAATGTCGCCACGTGGTGCCGCATTTGGGGCACACTGGTACCCAACAGCGCCCCCCAAAATAAGCCTCCAAATAGATTTTTTGCAACGAAATTTAATTCAAAATAGGAATAGACCCAACCATAGAGTTCAAACGATAGAATTAAAAGTTCTCGCCATCAGATCGTTGTGTTCGCCAGCTAGAAAAGTACAAAACCAAGGCACAAATAAAGGATAGAAGAACAGGGTGGCCTCCACTATTGATGGTGGATCACCAAAAACAACAATGTTGTCCTTCTTGCCCTACAACGAAGGTGTTGTCACCGTTGAAGTCGTTGATGCTGACGTAGAGGGTGCTACCAATGTAGCTGCTGCTGATGATGCCATCTCTGCCGCCCTTCAAACTACAGTTTCTTGCAAGATCATATCGCGTTAGAACACGTGCTCCACCTTCACCACATCATCCACTTTGGAAGTGTCGGTGGTCAAGATCATGAAGTCATCTTTCCTTTTCTTCAAGAAAACTCTCTCACACTCGATGACGATCTTGTCTTCTTGCTTTGACAACAATGACTTCCACCTTAATAAAGTGCAAAGTTCATGTATGCATTTTACATGCATCAACATCCCCGAGTTTAACCTATGCTCGTCCTCGAGCATAAAGGTGATAAAACTAACATGAATTTGGAGTTATCGCATTGCTTCTGATCATGCAAAGTATTACAAGGTTCAATCATTAAGGAATAACAATAAAGTGATATCTCTTACATTCTACAAAGCATGCATAATAATAAGTGGCATTGTAAGCAAATAAATGAGAAGTATTATGAACCATAAAGCATGCTTGGATAATCCTATAGAAATTGTTTGGAAGACTCATTGTCTTCACTTTTGATTCTTTTGACTCTTGAACATTAGAAAGTAAGTAAGGAATATATGTGCCAGTACTTCAATAAAAGAAAAAGGTAAAAGAGAGCATAAAGTGAAGTTTTGAGCTATGCAATTCATGTCAACAGTAATAATAAGGATGGGATCCACATATGTATTTGTTAATAGAGATACTCATGATTCATTTGTTTGACATCTTATAAGTAAGTGCCTCATGCTCTAGCACTTAGATAACTACACCTCGTACTACTCAACTTTAGATTACCATAGCCCTTTCACATATTTTTTTAACCAAGAATAACACAAAGGGGTACCTCCATGACGCCTATACAAAGGACCAAAGAAGATTAAAATATCGACTTATATAGGCCATCCATACCGGGACAACAAGGATAACAGTCTTGTGAGCATCCTCTCTAATCTCTCTCTCACTTTTTTCTTTATATCTTTCTTTTTCCACTCTATTTCTTTCTTTTTTATTTATTTATTTCTTTCTTTTCTCTCTTCCTATTGAGGATGATCGTGCTGAAACTTTCACCATGATTAGGCATGGCTTGGGTTAGTGCCCCAATGCACTTCTCTAACGTATATGCATACTCTAGTCTTTATTTATAATCCCCTTTATTTCATCCGAGATGGCCACTAGTTACTAGAAACATGATGATCAACTTAAATATAATGCAATGTTGAAAGGTGTTTCCCATGATAGCATGTTTCGGACCTAGCTCATCACTTATAATTTTTCAAACCCCTAACTTACATAGTTGTGTTTTCCTTCCATACTTTACTTTCACATGAGCTTAAAATTACACAAAAAGGATATTTTGAGGCAGGCATATATACCACACATATTATACTTGGAATATCAAGTTCTATGTAGTTAGGTATGATGATAGTGGGTTTGAGTTGATTTGGATACAAGTCTAAGCTTGTGTGAGAATTCATCTTTTGGCTATCAAGAGGTCTAAAAGAATGTCATAGTGTTCATAGTGCTATTCATTTATCATCAAACAAGGATACTTAATATTAAACATATATCTATACTAGTAATAAGCAGCACTAAATAAGACATTTAACAAATTACCATCCAATAAAGCATTTGAAACTAGTAATACCATGCATAGCTTAACTTTCAGCATGTTAAGCATTCATCTTTTTCTTTTCATAACATGCAACATAGTTTTATTGAAGAATATCAGAGATTATTTAAGTAGCTCTTTAATATGCATGTAAGGTACTTAATATGATGGTATCACGTATTTAAAAACAAACCTAGACACAAATAAAATAAAAGACGCTCCAAGTTTCTGCGAGAATTTTATGTTGCTCAAAAAACAAAGTTTAGAAGTGTGCAAAGCGAGAGTTTAAAGATGATTACAGTGGGTTGCCTTAGGCATCCCCAAGCTTATGGTACTCACCATTCTTGGATAGCTCTTGATGTGGTGTTCCTTTATTAAATGTGAAAAAACTTCAACACAAAAAATTCTTCCACTTCTTTTCTATGGGGTGACATTAGTGGTACAAGAATAGTATGCTTCACTACAAGGAAAGTTGCCATGGCCGACGAAGTTGAAGTCGCGCCGTGGTTGCTGGTGTACCATGGCCGACGATTTTTGGTCCCTCCGTGGTGCATGTCAAAACTTTTTTTTCTCGTTTTTGAGGCCACCTAGCCCGACGAAAGCGGCCAAAACATCGCGTATGGTGGCCCGGGACGTGGTGCATCTCAAAATCTCGGGTTCGCAGGCGAGTCAACGCAAATCCGCACCACCGAGGGATGTAGGGCCCAGATGGCAGCCTCTCTGGCATTGTTTTTTTTTCTCGATCGCGCCATCTCGTTCAACGTTCTCCGATCGAGCCGTTTACGATGCAGGATCATCTGTCCCGCATGTCATCCTCTATGAACCAAAATTCTTTCTATTCTTGGATTTTTTTTGACCCCCGATTTCGGCTACTTCCTTTTTCTTTTGATCCCTTGCCGCCTTGGAAACGTTGAGACCGCTGCTGCTAAATGGGACCCGCATGTCATCCTCTATGTGCAATCAACTTTCTTTTCTTGGAGTTTTTTTGGCACCTCAAATTTGGTCACTTGCCTTTTTCTTTCGATCCCCTGCCGCCTCTCAAACGGTGATACCGCTGTCTGCTAATCGGGACCCGCATGTCATCCTCTATGCACTATAAAACTTTCTTTTCTTGAATTATTTTTGGCACCTCATATTTGGTCACTTACCTTTTTCTTTCGATCCCCGCCGCCTCTCAAACGGTGATACCGCTGTCTGCTAAATGGGACCCGCATGTCATCCTCTATGTACTATAAAACTTTCTTTTCTTGGAGTTTTTTTTGGCACCTCAAATTTGGTCACTTGCCTTTTTCTTTCGATCCCCTGCCGCCTCTCAAACGGTGATACCGCTGCTGCTAACTCGGGACCCGCATGTCATCCTCTATGTACTATAAAACTTTCTTTTCTTGAATTATTTTTGGCACCTCATATTTGGTCACTTACCTTTTTCTTTCGATCCCCGCCGCCTCTCAAACGGTGATACCGCTGCTGCTAAATGAGACCCACATGTCATCCTCTATGTACTATAAAACTTTCTTTTCTTGGAGTTTTTTTGGCACCTCAAATTTGGTCACTTGCCTTTTTCTTTCGATCCCCTGCCGCCTCTCAAACGGTGATACCGCTGTCGCTAACTCGGGACCCGCATGTCATCCTCTATGTACTATAAAACTTTCTTTTCTTGAATTATTTTTGGCACCTCATATTTGGTCACTTACCTTTTTCTTTCGATCCCCTGCCGCCTCTCAAACGGTGATACCGCTGCTGCTAACTTGGGACCCGCATGTCATCCTCTATGTACTATAAAACTTACTTTTCTTGAATTATTTTTGGCACCTCATATTTGGTCACTTACCTTTTTCTTTCGATCCCCGCCGCCTCTCAAACGGTGATACCGCTGCTGCTAAATGAGACCCACATGTCATCCTCTATGTACTATAAAACTTTCTTTTCTTGGAGTTTTTTTTGGCACCTCAAATTTGGTCACTTGCCTTTTTCTTTCGATCCCCTGCCGCCTCTCAAACGGTGATACCGCTGCTGCTAACTGGGACCCGCATGTCATCCTCTATGTACTATAAAACTTTCTTTTCTTGAATTATTTTTGGCACCTCAAATTTGGTCACTTGCCTTTTTCTTTCGATCCCCTGCCGCCTCTCAAACGGTGATACCGCTGCTGCTAACTGGGACCCGCATGTCATCCTCTATGTACTATAAAACTTACTTTTCTTGAATTATTTTTGGCACCTCATATTTGGTCACTTACCTTTTTCTTTCGATCCCCTGCCGCCTCTCAAACGGTGATACCGCTGCTGCTAAATGGGACCCGCATGTCTGTTGCGGTCAGAAACCCACCGGCGGGCAGCGACGGGCAACACCGTAGAGCCGGGAATCTCCCAGGACTGCGGCTGGCCCTGGTCCTTCCGAGCGACGGCCCGCAAAGCCTTCGGCACGCACGTCCGATGCTGATGCAAGGGCGTGCCACCTGACCTATACCTGGTCGGGAAGGTGTTGGATGATGCCTCGCTTAGTTTCTGCATGGCATACACGTAAACGTTAAATACGAGCCTCGATCGGCTCTCGGGTTGTCTCGTGAATCGGCTCAAAGAGCCGATCCACCCATGATGCGTACGAGGTGTACGATCGGATGGTGGTCCCGCTTGATCAAGATAAAGCTAAAACGACCTACTACGATTTGGGGTTTTCACCGCATAATCGGAACATCCTACTCGTGATCGAGCCCGGCGGCCACGCACGGTGATCGTAAACCGACCCTAGACAAGGCCTAAAAACCAACACGAGGTTGATCCTCGGAACATCCTGTCTAGGGCTAGCAAACTACACCCTACGCGCCACTTGGATCCTTCGACCCGTTTGTAAGGCCTAACGATGCGAGATATTAAACTAATCTTTGAAGAACAAGGAGCAATCATAACGGATCGGATCTACTAAACAATGATCAAGCGGGGTGCCGCCCTTACACCCAAGATAGGCGTAAGGGCGGCTAGATGCCTAAGGGTTGCACGACGATAGCATATGATATGATGAACAATGCTAACCCTAAAACATCTATGATAACTACGTTGCTCGCCATCAAAAAGGCTTCGGCACGAGCAACGCATGAACGACGAATAAACGTGTCGTTGCCTAGATCGCAAGATGCGATCTAGGCAGCATGGTGCTTACCGGAAGAAACCCTCGAGACGGGGGAGTTGGCGATGCGCCTAGATTGGTTTGTGGTGAACGTGATTGTTGTTTATTTCATAAACCCTAGATACACATTTATAGTCCGGGGGACTTTCTAATTCAGGCGTGCACCTAACCGTGCACGGGTTAAACTCTAACTTCTAACCGACACGTATCCTACTATGTTACAGATACACGGGCAAACTAGCCCAAACCTGGTATACAAGGCCGATTCATGTATTTCTTCTATGTATATTCTTCAAGCCCATCTCCAATCGCGGCCCACCTCTGATCCGGTCAAATTCTGGTGATAACACATGCCCCCCTGGTTTTGGAAATGACATTTCCAAAATCATTAAGCTTTTTTCCTTCGGCAGGTCATGTCGTGGCAGAGCAGAAACCGCCGCAGTATCCTTCATCATGATGCCTTGCCTCCTCCACTTCTCCGCGTGGCCTGACAAAATTTTTTTTTCTTCTGTTGGGCACCACTTCCTCGGAAGCTACCTGTGGCATTGAATCTCCACTATATCCCCTTTTATTTAACCGTTCCAAACAGTTCGCTTCTTCATCCCCTTCGCATTAGCACCCAAAAAACCCTCCTGCGCCACCATGTCTTCTTCCTCCTCTTCCTCTTCCGGTCTTTCCTATCGGTCTTCCTCCTCCCGCGAGCCGACGTCGGAGGACATACGCGCACCGAGAAGAGTGGGACCGGGAGGACCACGCCTCCTCCGTCCGGTCCGAGGATGACAAGTCCTTGACCAGCGGAGATGAAGATCTCCGAGTTCCTCGCCGATGGGGAACTGGAATCGGAAAGCGAGGATGACTTGTTCCCCTGGGAAGGCTGCCCCTCTTCTGAAGAAGAGGAGGAGGAAGACGACGACGACTCCCTCGAGGGCTACCCGCCGGCGAAACGCCTCCGCACCTGGTGGGACGACGACGACAGCGATGATGACGAGGAGGATGAAGCTCCCGTAGAGGGCCACGGGAGCAGCGACGAGGAGCCCACCGGCAGTAGTGCCGATGAGAGCTCCGAGGACGACGACGAGGGCAGCGACGGCCCGTAGACTAGGATCTGCTAGTGTAGGCCTAGTAGTAGTAGATTGGTCAGCAGACCCTTCTTTTGTTCTTCCTTCTTTGAGCAATCGGCTCTTTCTTTGTAAGAAATCCTGTTTGTCAATGAAGAATTTCCCCCAATTTGATCTTGCCGATTTCTTTTAAACTAATTTAGCCGATGCTCAATGAGCCGATGGCAACGCATCGGTCCTTCACAATCTACCCTTCAACTCTTCGACTGATGACTTTGAGACCTGGTGGACAACATGGAAGACCCTTGCCTTCACGAGGGTCCTTGAATTCCTCTCACCAGCTCCGGTGATCCTCCTCTGCAAAACTCACCATCCTTGAAGAAGATTGCAACACAGGACCAGCCGATGATATTCCAATCGGCTTCTAGAAACAGAGCATCTACCAGGTCAGCTGCCCCCCGAGTCTCAGTCAAGGCGAAACAAAGACGAGGACACGCAATTCAGACACATGGATCTGGGCTCGGTCATATCTGAGAAAGCTACCATGCAGAGCCAGCCAAAGCCGATCACCTCTCTTCCGTTGAAAGCCGATACTGCAGATGGTCACCGGCGGCTTTAGAAACCAAAACTCCTCTGACAAAGAGTTGGAGATCCTAATGTGGTAGATCCTGTGTCGTTGTGCTAGAGTCGATGGCTATGCATCGGCTTTGTTCCTCATGAAATTTTTTTTTACGGGCCGATTTTTCTATCGGCCCCCAATATTTCACTGCACATGTATCGCACATGTTCATCTGACTAGGTGCCCCCCGAGCCGATTACGCCGGAGTAGCTGGCGATATCGGCTCTGTGGTTAGCCAATGCACTAATATGTGAACGTCGGCTCTGTTAGGAACAATGTGGATTTCTTCCAGCGCATCAGCCGACGCAAACCCATTGACCATTAGATCGACGTTGAACCCAGGCAGAATGAATGGTGAGGATAATTTTGGCCGATTGCTGGAATCGGCCTCCATGTTGCTTGCTCGATGAAGGTTGTGCAATGTTCCTCCATAGATCCTTGGGGCCGATCACATGGATCGGCATCGCCATGTTTGTCCATAGATGTTGCTCTTGTTACACGGTCGAGTCCGGTGGATAAAACCAGCCTAACCCCGTCCTTTGTCACGTCGATGCGCTCGCAATCGTCCAAATTGATGCCTGAGAGTGGCTCTTGGCCTGATGTCTCCCAAACATTCATGCCAGCCGTTGAAATCTCGGCTGAATCATCTGCGTGGACGACTTCTACTTCATCTCCATCCCACTGTATTAGGCATTGGTGCATCGTGGATGGAATGCAACTGTTGGCGTGGATCCAATCTCTCCCTAGTAGGACAGCATAGGAGCTCTTGCTTGTCGACAATAAAGAACGTCGTAGGGACGGTTTTCCTTCCTACGGTCGGATCCACGTTCGGAACACCTTGTGCGTCGGATGCTTGGCCGTTGAAATCGCTCAGTGTCACATTGGTCTTGATCAGATCAGAGCTAGAGCGTCCCAACCGACATAGCATGGAGTATGGCATAATGTTAGCTTGCCGCTCCGGTGTCCACCAACATCTTGTTGACAGGCTGCCCATTGATGTAACCTCGCAAGTACGGGGCCTTCGGATGCCTGTAGCTTCTTTCTCGTGGCTTCTCAAAGATGACCGGACGTGGGCCGCGATCAAGTTGTGCCACGAGTGCTTCGTCTAATCTCGGAGCACTAAACTCCGTTGGAAGGATGAACACCATGTTTGTGCCGGCCGATGTCTCATCGTCGGCTTTCTTTTGTCACGGGGCACCACTCCTTCCTTTGTGGCCGACCTTCTTCATCCAGGGTTCGCTGAATTTTGGCGGCCAGATCAGGCCGCGCCTTCCTCAACGTGTGCAGGTATAACCTTTCAGCTTCCTCCAACCCACGTAGTCGCTGAACCCTTCGCTTTTGGGAACGGCTGAGCCCATCAGGGCACCACCTTGGCCGATGATACTTGTCTTCTTCATCATCGTCCTCTAATTCCTCGAGATCTTCCACCCGAGCGGACTCAGCATGCTTGTTCCGAGGCGGGAGAGGCCCTAGACGTTTGAACACGGACACGTTAGCTGCATCCTTCTTCTTTTGTTTACATTACAGGCGGTTGCCGATTGTAGGCAATCGGCTCATTCCTGAATCCCGGCGAGTGTCGAAGAAGGGGCGGTCCGGTGCCTATCCACGTCGTCTTGCTCCCTCGACTTTTCCTTGGCGCGGCGCTCATATCGCTCCTCGTCGTGATCATGCCGACGGTGTCTCCTGGCGTCTCTAACCAGACGATCTCTTTCATCATCATCGTTGTATCGCCGGCGTTGGTCGTATTGACCCACGTACTTGTTGAGGAGGTGATCAGAGAGAGGTCGCTGATATCTTACGTTCCTCACTTCTCCCTACGTGATGTAGCGCTTGCCATCGTGACGGAGCCGATCGCGTGGAGCGGCTTCCTCTGTGTCCTTGCTATGAGAGCAGCTGCCCTCATCTCCGTCCTTACCGCAGTGGTGCCCGGGTCCTACCATGTTGATATTGCACGAGAAATCTGGCTGGCACCCTCCATGGTAAGTATACTCCACCATGTTAACGGCGGGGAAGGGGTGTGTGTCGACCTTCATGGCGTACTGGCTGAAAATTAGCCGCCCTTGTTCTATCGCCATTTGGACCCGTTGACGTCACACCCTGCAGTCGTTTGTGGCGTGGGTGAACGTGTTATGCCATTTGCAGTATGGCTTTCCGTTCAGCTCTTGCACCGTGGGGATCTTGTGGCCTTCGGGTAACTTTAGCTGCTTCTCCTTGAGTAAGAGGTCGAAAATCTGCTCAGCTTTGGTCACGTCGAAGTCGAACCCTTTCGAAGGACCTTGTGGCTTACCCCATTTACAGGACACGGGGCTTGCCCCCCGAGTCCATTCTGCCACTGCTACCTCTTGATCTCCCGCAGCACCTTCATCTTCATCCGCCTCAACCAGGACCACCGCACGCTTGAATTTATCCTGGTAAACATCTGGGTGGTGCTGTTCATATGTCGACAGCTTACGCACCATGTGCGCCGGTGAAGGGTAGTCCGCTTGGGAGGCCACGTCCTTGATCGATGATGAGAGACCCACCACCGCCAACTCGGTTGCTTCCTTTTCACTTACATGAACAGAATAGCATCGGTTCCTAATGGTCTGAAGCGGCTGGACGTATTCCGCCCTTGTTTCCCGCGCTTCGTCGTACTTGTGCTAGATCGGCAATGCCAGCCTCGGAAGCCTCTGAGTGATACTGCACGTGGAACTGTTCTTCCAACTGCTTCCAAGTCCGGATTGAGTTTGGTGGCAGCGATGTGTACCACCCGAAAGCCGATCCTGTGAGTGTTATCACCAGATTTTGGCCAAATCAGGAGATGGGCCGTAAGGAAGATGGGCTTGGAAGATTACATATGGAAGATCTCTGAAGCGGCCTTGCACGAAGAGTTTGGGCTAGATTGCCCGTGGATCTGTAATATAGTAGATCGCATCTTAATTTAGAAGTTAGAGTTTTACCCGTGCACGGTTAGGTGCACGCCTGAATTAGAAAGTCCCTTGGACTATAAATATGTATCTAGGGTTTATGAAATAAACAACAACCAACGTTCAACACAACCAATCTCGGCGCATCGCCAACTCCTTCGTCTCGAGGGTTTCTTCAGGTAAGCACCATGCTGCCTAGATCGCATCTTGCGATCTAGGCAGCATACGCTTATTACGTTGTTCATGCGTTGCTCGTGCTGAAGCCTTTTTGATGGCGAGCAACGTAGTTATCTTAGATGTGTTAGGGTTAGCATTGTTCTTCGTATCATATGCTGTCGTAGTGCAACCCTTATACATCTAGCCGCCCTTACACCTAACTTAGGTGTAGGGGCGGCACCCCGCTTGATCATTGTTTAGTAGATCCGATCCGTTACGGTTGCTCCTTGTTCTTCAAGGATTAGTTTAATATCCGCAATAGTTAGGCCTTACAAAGGGTTGGAGGATCCGGCGGCGTGTAGGGTGTAGTTTGCTAGCCCTAGACGGGACGTTCGAGGATCAACCTCGTGTTGGTTTTTAGGCCCCGTCTAGGATCGGCTTACGATCACCGTACGCGAGCGCGAGGCCCAATCGTGAGTAGGATGATCCGATTATGCGGTGAAAACCCTAAATCGTCGTAGATCGCTTTAGCTTTATCTTGATCAAGCGGGACCACCATATATTCGTACACCTCGTACGAATCATGGGTGGATCGGCTCTTGGAGCCGATTCACGGGACAACCTGAGAGCCGATCGAGGCTCGTATTTAACGTTTACGTGTATGCCATGCAGGAAACTAAGCGAGGCATCATCCAACACCTTCCGACCAGGTATAGGTCAGGTGGCACGCCCTTGCGACGGCATCCGGACGTGTGACCGGAAGGCTTTGCGGGCCGTCGCTCCGAGGGACCAGGGCCAGCCGCAGCCCCGAGTTGTTCCCGGCTCTACGGTGTTGCCGGTCGCTGCCCGCCGGTGGGTTTCTGACCGCAACACATTCTGGCACGCCCAGTGGGATAATCTTCGACATCCACCGCATCGCCATCTACATCCGAGATGGCGGAAAGCACTCCGGTCAAGTACGAGGATCTGACTGATGAGCTCAAGAAGAAGCATTACGAGATCAAGGCAGTCCTCGAAGCCGACCTCATCGGCTCTTTCCACGAACCCGCTCCCATGGCATCGGGTGGAAGGGTTCTCACTGAAGCGCGCTCGATGGAGTGGACCTGTCCGCCCCGTCGAAGAACGCACCAGTCGGCTGCGTCGGGAGATCAACTTCATGGTGGCTCATTCGCTGCACCGCCACTCTCTGAGCCTGGTGAACACTTTGGAGCGTGTCGCTCTGCGCGTGATCCAGGAAATCATGAGCCACCGGTATTCTCCGTCGGGACCAGCTCTGGGGACTTACAAAGGAGAGGTGCCACTCCGGTCCCGTCCATCGCTGCCGTTCGCGTTGGCAGCACCGAAGTGCCGAACTCATCGGCATACGTCGTCTACAAGATTGGTGGTGACCCTAGTGACTACCAATTCCTACTGAGGCGCCCAAGGAGATCCCGCACGGATACACGTGCGCATACGTACTGAGCTGCGGTACCGGGCACTCTCGAACCAGGCCGCAACGAGCGAGGGCCTGCAGGAACGAGCGGGAGGAACGTCGGGAGCAGATCTTGAGAAGCAAACGTGGTTAGCTAAGTACGCCACTCCGACAAACCTCCGGAGCTCAGCTCCGCAGTTGGCTCGGAAGCTGGAAAAGCAAGCATGGCTGGCTAAGTATGCCACCCCGGCGAATCTTCAGGGTTCGACACCTTCAGCCATCACCGCGGATCAGATTTGTACAATTCTGAAAGATCAGTTCGGCATGATGCCGAAAAGGAAGGCGTTCGGCTACACCAAGCCGTACCCTAACGAGTACGAGTTGATCCCGCTACCACCCAAATATTGGCTCCCTGACTTCACAAAGTTTAGTGGATCAGATGGTTCCAGCTCCATCGAGCATGTGAGCCGATATTTGGCACAGCTGAGCACGATCTCGGCATCGGACGAGCTGCGTGTGAGGTTCTTCGCACGGTCCCTCACGGGATCGGCTTTCGGGTGGTACACATCGCTGCCACCGAACTCAATCCGGACTTGGAAGCGGTTGGAAGAGCAATTCCACATACAGGTATCACTCGAGAGGCTTCGAGGCTGGTATTGCCGATCTAGCACAAGTACGACGAAGCGCGGGGAAACGAGTGTCGGAATACATCCAGCGCTTCAGGACCATTAGGAACCGATGCTATTCGGTTCACGTAAGTGAAAAAGAAGCGATCGAGTTGGCGGTGGTGGGTCTCTCATCATCGATCAAGGACGTGGCCTCCCAAGCGG
Source organism: Lolium rigidum (assembly GCF_022539505.1). Lineage (NCBI taxonomy): Eukaryota > Viridiplantae > Streptophyta > Magnoliopsida > Poales > Poaceae > Lolium > Lolium rigidum. The sequence continues at coordinate 122,677,048 of NC_061514.1, read as the reverse complement.
ACTACCCTTCATTGGCGCACATGGTGCGAAGCGTCGAGCATATGAACAGGCGCCACCCGGATGTTTATCGGGACAAATTCAAGCGTGCGGTGGTCCTGGTTGAGGACGAGACGAGGATGAAGGTGCTTGCGGGAGATCGTGAGGTAGCAGTGGCCGAATGGACTCGGGCGGCAGGCCCCGTGTCCTGCAAATGGGTTAAGCCACAAGGCCCTCCAAAAGGGTTCGACTTCGACGTGACTAAAACTGAGCAGATTTTCGACCTCTTACTCACGGAGAAGTAGCTAAAGGTACCCGAAGGCCACAAGATCCCCACGGTGCAGGAGCTGAACGGAAAGCCATACTGCAAGTGGCATAACACGTTCACCCACACCACTAACGACTGCAGGTTGTGGCGTCAGCAGATCCAAATGGCGATAGAAAAAGGGCGGCTAATTTTCAACCAGTACGCCATGAAGGTCGACACACACCCCTTCCCCGCCATTAACATGGTGGAGTATACTTACCATGGAGGGTGCCAGCCAGATTTCTCGTGCAATATCAACATGGTGGGACTTGGGCACCACTGCGGTAAGGACGGAGATGAGGGCAGCTGCTCTCATAGCAAAGACACAGAGGAAGCCGCTCCACGCGATCGGCTCCGCCACGACGGCAAGAGCCACGTCACAGAGGGAGAAGTGAAGAACATAAGATATCAGCGACCTCTCTCTGATCACCTCCTCAACAAGTATGTGAGTCAGTATGACCAACGCCGGCGATACAATGACGATGATGAAAAGGATCGTCTGGCTAGGGACGACAGGAGACGTCGTCGGCATGATCACGACGAGGAGCGATATGAGCGCCACGCCAAGGAAAAGTCAAGGGAGCAAGACGACGAGGATAGGCACTGGGACTGCCCCTTCTTCAGACACTGCTGGGATTCAGGAATGAGCCGATTGCCAACAATCGGTAAGCGCCAGAATGCAAACAAAAGAAGAAGGATGCAGCTAACGTGTCCGTGTTCAAGCGCCTAGGGCCTCTCCCGCCTCGAAGCAAACGTGCTGAGTCCCCTCGGATGGAGGATCTTGAGGATTTGGAAGACGAGGGAGAAGAAGAAGAAGACAGGTACCACCGGCCAAGGTGGTGCCCTGATGGACTCAGCCGTTCCCAAAAACGAAGGGTTCAGCGTCTACGTGGGTTGGAAGAAGCTGAAAGGTTATACCTGCACACGTTGAGGAAGGCACGGCCTGATCGGCCGCCAAAATTCAGCGAACCTCGGACGAAGAAGGTCGGCCACAAAGGAAAGAGTGGCGCCCCGAGACAAAGAAAGCCGATGATGAGACATCGGGCGGCACAAACATGGTGTTCATCCTTCCAACGGAGTTTAGTGCTCCGAGGATTAGACGAAGCACTGTGGCACGGCTTGATGCGCGGCCCACGGCCGGTCATCTTTGAGAAGCCACGAGACGAAGCTACGAGGCATCGAAGGACTTGTACTTGCGAGGTTACATCAATGGGCAGCTGTCAACAAGATGTTGGTGGACACGGAGCGACGGTTAACATTATGCCATACTCCATGCTACGTCGGTTGGGACGCTCCGGCTCCGGATCGATCAAGACCAATGTGACATACGAGCGATTTCAACGGCCAAGCATCGACGCACAAGGTGTTACGAATGTGGATCTGACCGTAGGAAGGAAAAGCTGTCCCTACGACGTTCTTTATTATCGGCGACAAAAGCTCCTATGCTGTCCTACTAGGGAGAGATTGGATCCACGCCAAGCTGTTGCATTCCATCCACGATGCACCAATGCCTAATACGGTGGGATGGAGATGAAGTAGAAGTCGATCCACGCAGATGATTCAGCCGAGATTTCGACAGCTGGCATGAACGTTTGGGAGACATCAGGCCAAGAGCCACTCTCAGGCATCAATTTGGACGACTGCGAGCGCATCGACGTGACAAAGAATGGGGTTAGGCTGGTTTTATCCACCGGCCTGACCGTGTAACAAAGCAAACATCGATGGACGAACGTGGCGATGCCGATCCAGGTGATCGGCCCCAAGGATCTATGGAGGAACGTTACAAAACCTTCATCGAGCAAGCAACATGGAGGCCGATTCCAGCAATCGGCCAAAATTATCCTCACCTTCCATTCTGCCTGAGTTCAATGCCAATCTAATGGGAAATGGGGTTACATCGGCTAATGAGCTAGAAGAAGTCCACACTGGTCCTAATCAAGCCGACGTTTGCATAGAGTGCCTTGGTTAATCACAGAGCCGATTTCAGCAGTTACCTGGCAGAATCGGCTCGGGGGGCACCTAATCAGATGAGCATGTGCGATACATGTGCAATGAAACATTGGGGGCCGATAGAAAAATCGGCCCGTAAAAAAAAAAACAATTTCATGATATACAGCCGATGCAAGGACATCGACTCTAGTGCAATTACACAAGACCTACCGGCTATGTGCTCGAGGCCCAGATTTTCGCCAAGATGGTGTTCAGTTCGGCTTCAAGAGCTTCTGTTTCCTTGAAGGGAATGTACAATGAGAGCAGCCTCAGCTGCAATGAGTCGACGACCCTTTGCGCCAGGTTCAGCAGTAACATCAGTTTGGCATGCAAGGCAGCCTCTTTATCATTAAGCTGGTAGGTGTTTCATCTACGACATCGGCGTTCAGTGGAAGAAAGCTGATCAATGGGGGCAAGTTTGGCTGACTCTTCATGGTGGCTATCTCGGATTACCAGTTTACTTGAGGTCAGAGTCTTTTTGTTCGACCTGTGCATCCTCGCCGGTATTCTCGCCTTGATTAAGGCTCGGGGGGCAGCTCGCCCTAAAAAATCTTGGCTCTGGAGAGCCGATTTGGTTGGAATCGGTTGACTCTACATCGCAGCTGTTCTGAAGAGTGGTGCTTTTGTTACAGAGTTATCAGTTTTAGCATCCAAGTTGATTCAGCGACAGTTCCAGAGTTCTCTTGAAGACGCCTGCTCAAGACCAAATCGCCGACCCTCTGCGATCGGGCGTGCTATCATCATCGGCGAGCTAGCTAACTTGGAGGGATGAGCTGGATTGGCTCGTCTCGCAGATTATCATGAGAGACCGATGCGTTGCCATCAGTCATTAAGCATTGATTGGGCTAACAGTCGACAAAGTCAGATGAGGAAAAATCGGCTAAATCAGCATAGAGGACATCAAAAGAAGTTTTTCATTGATAATAAGATTTCTTACAAAGAAAAGCCGATTGTTCAACAAAGAGGAACGAGTTACTACTTGCTAATCCTATGCTAGTAGGTCCCTACTCTAAGGGTCATTCGTTGTCTTCGCCGTCAGCTGGGGTAGTCTGCCGTCATTCTCTGCGTCGACGAGTTTGTTATCACCAGAATTTGACCGAGTCAGAGGTGGGCCGCGATCAAGATGGACTTGAAGAATATACATGGAAGAAATACGTGAATCGGCCTTTTATACCAAGTTGGGCTTAATTGCCCGTGTATCTGTAACATATTAGATCGTATCTTAGTTTAGAAGTTAGAATCTTACTCGTGCACGGTTTGGTGCACGCCCACATTAGAAAGTCCCCTGGACTATAAATATGTATCTAGGTTTTATGGAATAAACAACAACCAACGTTCAACCAACCAAATCAATCTCGGCGCATCGCCAACTCCTTCGTCTCGAGGGTTTCTACCGGTAAGCAACATGCTGCCTAGATCGCATCTTGCGATCTAGGCAGCACAAGCTTCATGTTGTTCATGCGTTGCTCGTACTGAAGCCTTTTTGATGGCGAGCAACGCAGTTATCATAGATATGTTAGGGTTAGCATTGTTCCTCGTATCATATGCTGTCGTAGTGCAACCCTTGCATATCTAGCCGCCCTTACACCTATCTTAGGTGTAGGGCGGCACCCCGCTTGATCATTATTTAGTAGATCTGATCCGTTACGATTGCTCCTTGTTCTACAAGGATTAGTTTAATATCCGCAATAGTTAGGCCTTACAAAGGGGGAGGATCCGGCGGCACGTAGGGTGTCGTTCGTTGGCCCTAAATAGGATGTTCGGGGATCAACCTCGTGTTGGTTTTTAGGCCTTGTTTAGGATCGGCTTACGATCACCGTGCGTGGCCGCGAGGCCCAACTGGAGTAGGACGATCCGATTATGCGGTGAAAACCCTAAATCGTCGTAGATCTCATTAGCTATTTCTTGATCAAGCAGGACCACCATATATTCGGACACCTTGTCCGGATCATGGGTGGATCGGCTCTTTGAGCCGATTCACGGGATAACCCGAGAGCCGATCGAGGCTCGTATTTAATGTTTACGTGTATGCCATGCAGGAAACTAAGCGAGGCATCATCCATACCTTCCCGACCAGGTATAGGTCAGGTGGCACGCCCTGTGATAAACATCGGACGTGCGACCGGGAGGCTTTGCGGGCCGTCGCTCCGAGGGACCGGGGCCAGCCGCAGCCCTAGTTGTTCCCGGCTCTACCGTGTTGACCGTCTCTGCCCGCCAGGGGGTTTCTGACCGTCAACACATTCTGGCACGCCCGGTGGGACCACCTTCGACATCCACAACATCGCCATCTACATCCGAGATGGCGGAAGACACTCCGGTCACGTACGAGGATCTGCCTGATGAGCTCAAGAAGAAACATAACGAGATCAAGGCAGCCCTCAAAGCCGAACTCATCGGCTCCTTTGAGAACACCCGTCCGCACGGTGTCAAGCTCGATAGAGACTCACGTCCGTTGCCTGGCGTCAGCATGGTGGATCTCAGCCACTCCATATGCCAGCCAGAGTTCTCCTTTGGCATCAACATGGCAGGGTTTGCAAGCTGCCATGGCGAAGACGAAGCAGAAAGCAGCCACTCCCGTGGCAGGGATAAAGGGGAGGCCGATCCGAGCGACCGGCCCCGAGATGACAACACATCTTGGCATGTGCTCTCACAGCGGAGACGAGGAGGAAGCCGTTCCGCGCGACCGGCTCCGACACGATGTATGGGCAATGGGGACGTCGGCTGATACATCGGGAAAAATCCATTGCGCTCCTAACAAAGCCGACGTTCACATCGTAGGACCTTGGCCGACCATAGAGCCGATTTCAGCGGTTACCGGCGAGAATCGGCTCGGGGAGCACCTAAGTATATGAGCATACGCGACATTGTTGAACATGTGTGGAGAAATATTGGTGGCTGATAGGGAAATCGGCCAGTAAAAAAAACTACAGAAATCGAGACATGCATCAGTTTACACGGTGATCAGCCTTACAGCGAAGCAAGTTTACATGCATCAGTTCACACAAAGTAGCCCTACTGAAGAAAAGCCTCAAGGGCGCGAAGAGCATCGGCACGGATTCGATCCACCTCAGCGATCTCGGCCTCGTCATCCTCGTCCCTCCCCATCACCAGCTGGCTGCTCAGAGCACGAATTTCAGCCAGGTCGGTCTTCAGATCAGCTGTGAGACCTTGTGCTTCCTCTTGGGAGCGAGCAATGAGGGCTTTCTCATCCTGGATAAGTTGTTTGGTCTCCTTGGTCCTCTTTTCAAGGTCTTCCAGCTCTTTGCACAAGGCTTCAAGCCTGACACTACGGGTGGAAGTGGCGGTCTTGGCGTCTAAAGCGGCTTTCTTCTCATTGAGCCGTTGACATTTGCCTGCGATGTCGGCTCTCAACGAGAGTTGGGCGCGGCGAAGAGCAATCCTTTGACGAGCCGACTGCACCCTTGACCTGAAAACTGGCAAAGACACGGCCTGCCAGAGCTTAACTTGCAGCGTTACTGGGAGACGGGGCTGGATGTCCTCGAGAATGCCTTCGATTGCCTCAGGGTTCTCGACCAGCGTATCGACAGAGGAGGAGAGCAAGTCTTTGAGGCGCTGGAGTGGGCCGTCGATCGCGCTAGGATCTGGCTCTTCACCTGTCTTAGAAACGACCGGTTCGATGGAGTCGGGGTCGAACGTCAACAAGCTTGAAGGATCACACCCCTACAGACGAACAAGAGCAGCATGAGCACACGACAAAGGAAAAAGAGCGGGCTTGAGAGAGGGGGAGAAAGCTTACCTCTCCTAAGAAAGGAAGGGAAGCCGATGTTGTGATAATCGGCTTTACGGCAGCCTGGGCTAGGCTAACTACTTGGTCGGCCGCGCACGGCGGGTGGACAGAGCCAAGGGTGGCGGATGGCATCGGCACCTCTTCAACATTCCCGCTAGAAGTCCCATCAGTCTGCAAGGGAAATGGTAAGGCAATCCAGTTAGTGGCAAGACGATGTGGAACACGAACTGCTGAGTATATTACATTTGAAACTTCCTGGCTCGGCGAGGAGACTTGCGGGTTTGAGCGGGCCCTTTTGAAGCATCGACGTTTCATGCGCGACCTCGTTTGGATCGGAACTTGAAGGGCAGCCGGCTCGGAAGTCGACCTTTTCTGAGAAGCCGACATTGGCGAATCCGCCTGCGAATCCGTCTGGCTCTGAGTGGTGGACCTTTCTATGTCATCTGGGGAAGAGTCCCTTGGACTGAACTGCGCTCCCTCACTGGAGTTCTCTTCAGAAGAAGCCTGGAAGAAGAGGTACAACCGTGTTACAAGGATTGGGAAGGAAAGTGTGTTCGATTAAGACACGGATCAACTTACGTGCAAGCTTTCCTGAGCGGGAGCTTTGCGCTTCAGGGTCTTCCTGACAGCCACCTTCCTCACTACCGTCCTCGCCTGGGTCGAGGCTCGGGGGGCAACTGGCCCCAAAGTGGCTTTACTCTTGGGAGCCGATTTCGGAGGAATCGGCTGGCTGCGCATTACGACTTTCTTCGGGGGTGGCGAGCTCGCGGCGAAGAGAACCACCGGAGCCGGAGGAAGAAATACGAAGGGGAGCCGTCGGCTTGCTTGGGAACCGGGCCCTCTTTTTGCTGCTAGGAAGGTAGAGTCAGGTCACCAGGCGATTACCATAAGCGATCACAAGAAATATGTGAGTAATAATACCTGGTCTGCGGGGATGTCATACTCGGCATCGAGTTGTCTCAATAGCGGTCCTAAAGCCCTTCTGAAGACATGGGTCTTCCACATGGACCACCAAGTCTCGAAACCGTCGGTGGTAAAGGAGAAACTGAGGTTGTGGGGAGCTCGGGATGGCCAAAGCATCAAAGAAGGTGTAACACCTTTGGCCAGTGAGTATGTCAGGCAATTCAGCTCTGCTTGCTGTCAGGTGGTGTAAAAAGAAGTGTGGCGGCACCTGCCCGAGACCAAGCTGTCGGGCTACCACTACCGGTTGATAACACTCATAACCAGGCTTGATAATCCGGTTCGAGGTACTCATGCCAACAGGGAGGAAGCAAGGGCGAATCATGATAGAATACAAATGCTGGGTGCTATCGTCATCGGCAAAGTTATCCAATCGAAAGGAGACTGGATTTTCAAAATTCTCCGGTTCAGTATAAGGAAGGAACAGGGGGTTGTCCAAACCTTGGAAGAAGATCTTGAACCACCCTGCTGCTTCCTTGGGGATCAGCTCGTTGCACGGGAGGCCATACAAAGCTTGGCCATAGCTGGTACATCGGATATCCTTGCCGTTAGCATCCGGGAAGGTGCAGGAGGTCAAAGGTGGGAAGTCCGGGATCCGGTTACTGAAAGTATAGCTGCGCCCATAACTGAATAAACCACCGGGGACCGCCGGTTTAACTCGTCTTTCGAGAGAACGAGTTTGACGGACATCGGTTGAAGAGATCGATAGACCTCTCCAAGAAACGAGCTTGCCTAGGCCAAGATGGGTGCCTTTGGCCAGTTCATAGGCTAGGGAAAGGTAATTTTTGGTAGGGGCAAGTGATGGGCCACGGAATATGAAGTGTTCCAACCAAAAGTTCGGGAAGGCTGTGTGTTCTCGCTCCGTCACGGGGCCTTTGGTCTTCATATAACGATTGAGGTAGGCACCCCAGCTGGTACACTCTTTTTTAGAAGAAAGGGTGAAAGGGACTTTCGGCGGTTTGAATGCGAAGGGCTTGGGGATGCAATGTCTAGGCCTGTGATCATGGTAACATCCAGCAGGGTGGGTGTCATAGGGCCGTGGCCAAACATGAAACAGTTCAGTGCGTCAGACCAGAAATAGCCGATGGTTTTCAGAATGTTTTCATTCTTCTCAAGGGGAGACAATGATAAGGACAGAGCATCGGCTATCCCTATGGCTTCCCAGGTAGCATAATGAGCTTTGGATACTCTGTTATACCATGTCACCCAACCCTCAGGGGGGTTAGGCCAGGCTCGCAGGCAGTCGGCCCAGGAGGTCAGATCTAAGTTCTGGTTCACAAAGGGGATCCTGTTAGCTTCGCATGAAATTAGAAGGGCAGGGCTCTCGGAAGAACGAGGACCAAGGCACATGGAATTTGCGAGAGAAGGGTGTGGCAGCAGGATGTCTGAAACCTGAAATTGATAGTGGAAGGAAACATTAATTCAAGTGTTTTGTTGTTTACTCTTGACATCGATGCATGTGGCTAGGGGGCTGTCGAGGGTTACCTTCAGACCGGAAACCATGGCGTCAGCGTTGGATGACTCCGCCATTGGGTGCGCTGAGGAATTGGGACGGTGCGGCTGAGATTCGTGGAATCGCCGGGGCGGCGATTTGGGGATCTAGGTTTCTCAGATGAGGGGCGCAGGTTACCGTTTGGGAGGGCAGTTAGGTTGACCCTGCTCCCGTTATATTTTGGAGGCTGATGTGGTACCATCGGCTCTTTCAGGGAGTGCTTGACTCTAGCTATCGGCAAAATTAAGTGAAGACATTCCTTCGGTTAAGATGAATGCTGTAGGGCGGTGATAAAATCGCAGGGGCAGGGCGCTACGACATGTCTTGACGAAAGAAAAGCATAATGATTTTGGAAATGTTATTTCCAAAACCAGGGGGGCATGTGTTATCACCAGAATTTGACCGAGTCAGAGGTGGGCCGCGATCAAGATGGACTTGAAGAATATACATGGAAGAAATACGTGAATCGGCCTTTTATACCAAGTTGGGCTTAATTGCCCGTGTATCTGTAACATATTAGATCGCATCTTAGTTTAGAAGTTAGAATCTTACTCGTGCACGGTTTGGTGCACGCCCCACATTAGAAAGTCCCCTGGACTATAAATATGTATCTAGGTTTTATGGAATAAACAACAACCAACGTTCAACCAACCAAATCAATCTCGGCGCATCGCCAACTCCTTCATCTCGAGGGTTTCTACCGGTAAGAAACATGCTGCCTAGATCGCATCTTGCGATCTAGGCAGCACAAGCTTCATGTTGTTCATGCGTTGCTCGTACTGAAGCCTTTTTGATGGCGAGCAACGTAGTTATCATAGATATGTTAGGGTTAGCATTGTTCCTCGTATCATATCTTTGTCGTAGTGCAACCCTTGCATATCTAGCCGCCCTTACACCTATCTTAGGTGTAGGGGCGGCACCCCGCTTGATCATTATTTAGTAGATCTGATCCGTTACGATTGCTCCTTGTTCTACAAGGATTAGTTTAATATCTGCAATAGTTAGGCCTTACAAAGGGGGAGGATCCAGCGGCACGTAGGGTGTCGTTCGTTGGCCCTAAACAGGATGTTCCGGGGATCAACCTCGTGTTGGTTTTTAGGCCTTGTTTAGGATCGGCTTACGATCACCGTGCGTGGCCGCGAGGCCCAACTCGGAGTAGGACGATCCGATTATGCGGTGAAAACCCTAAATCGTCGTAGATCTCATTAGCTATTTCTTGATCAAGCAGGACCACCATATATTCGGACACCTTGTCCGGATCATGGGTGGATCGGCTCTTTGAGCCGATTCACAGGATAACCTGAGAGCCGATCGAGGCTCGTATTTAATTTTTACGTGTATGCCATGCAGGAAACTAAGCGAGGCATCATCCATACCTTCCTGACCAGGTATAGGTCAGGTGGCACGCCCTTGTGATAAACATCGGACGTGCGACCAGGAGGCTTTGCGGGCCGTCGCTCCGAGGGACTGGGGCCAGCCGCAGCCCTAGTTGTTCCCGGCTCTACCGTGTTGACCGTCTCTGCCCGCCAGGGGGTTTCTGACCGTCAACAGAGTTCCTCGTTGCTGCTACTGTGACCTTCAGCGGAGGCTTCTTCCTCGTCATCATCGTCGTCCTCATCTGACCAAGCCCAGCCACGGATACGCTTTGGCGGCCGTTCGTCGGAGGAGGTGTTGTCCTCCTGTTCCTTCTTCGTGTCGGAGGAGATGTCTTCGTTTTCGTCAACCTCTTTTTCTTCTTTGGTGATGGAGGTGAATTTACCCCGGAAGGGAGGGTCGTCGTCATCGCTCTCCGCCTCCAGTGCTCCGTCAATCAGGAATCGGAGGTCATCCTCCCCGTCAGTTAGGGGCATGGCCCCATCTGACCAGACGAGGTCCTCGCCCTCTGGCACGAAATCGAATTCCCACTCCCGCTCGTCCCAATGCTTGGGAGCGTGCCGGTTGTATGCCTCCATCTGGTTGTGCCCTGGGATCGATTCGCTTGAGGAAGAGGATTGGAGAGAAACGAAAGAAGAGGAAGAAGACGACATGGCTATGGAAGGAGAAGGTTTTTCTGGCTGGCGGCTAATTTGGAGCAGGGGGATAAAGAGATGAACTGTTCGATGCTGTAGATAAAGGGGATAGAATGAAGATTTGTTGCTCGAACAGTTTCCGAGGAGGTTGGGGCCAAAATTGTCAAATCGTGCAGAGAAGTTGAGGAGGCGAGTCATCATGATAAAGAATACTGCAACGGTTCTGATCTGCCACGGCATGACCCTTCGAAGGAAAAACAGAGTGGTTTTGGAATTATCATTGCCAAAACCAGGGGGCATGTGTTATCACCGGATTTTGGCCAAATCAGGAGATGGGCCGTAAGGAAGATGGGCTTGGAAGATTACATATGGAAGATCTCTGAAGCGGCCTTGCACGAAGAGTTTGGGCTAGATTGCCCGTGTATCTGTAATATAGTAGATCGCATCTTAATTTAGAAGTTAGAGTTTTACCCGTGCACGGTTAGGTGCACGCCTGAATTAGAAAGTCCCTTGGACTATAAATATGTATCTAGGGTTTATGAAATAAACAACAACCAACGTTCAACACAACCAATCTCGGCGCATCGCCAACTCCTTCGTCTCGAGGGTTTCTTCCGGTAATCACCATGCTGCCTAGATCGCATCTTGCGATCTAGGCAGCATAAGCTTATTTACGTTGTTCATGCGTTGCTCGTGCTGAAGCCTTTTTGATGGCGAGTAATGTCTACGGGAGCTTCTATTCTTGTAGACAGTGTTGGGCCTCCAAGAGCAGAGGTTTGTAGAACAGCAGCAAGTTTCCCTTAAGTGGATCACCCAAGGTTTATCGATCTCAGGGAGGAAGAGGTCAAAGATATCCCTCTCATACAACCCTGCAACCACAAAGCAAGAAGTCTCTTGTGTCCCCAACACACCTAATAGGTGCACTAGTTCGGCGAAGAGATAGTGAAATACAGGTGGTATGAATAAGTAGTAGCAACGGCACCAGAACGGTGCTTTGCCCGGGACGATAAACAAGCGGTAGTAACGCAGCGGTAGTAACGCAGCGGTAGTAACGCGATAAAACAAGTAAACAAGCAGCGATAGCGTATTTAGGAACAAGGCCTAGGGATTAGACTTTCACTAGTGGACACTCTCAACATTGATCACATAACGAACGAGATAAATGCATACTCTACACTCTTGTTGGATGATGAACACATTGCGTAGGATTACACGAACCCTCAATGCCGGAGTTAACAAGCTCCACAATAATGCTCATATTTTAGTAACCTTTAGTGTAAGATAGATCAAAAGACTAAACCAAGTACTAACATAGCATGCACACCTGTCACCTTCATGCATATGTAGGAGGAATAGATCACATCAATATTATCATAGCAATAGTTAACTTCGCAATCTACAAGAGATCATGATCATAGTATAAACCAAGTACTAACACGGTGCACACATCTGTCACCTTTGCACACGTGCGGGAGGAATAAAACTACTTTAATAACATTGCTAGAGTAGCACATAGATAAATTGTGATACAAACACATTGCAATCATAAAGAGATATAAATAAGCACCTCACTATGCCATTCAACAGTGAATAAGTATTCTGTGAAATATAGCCTAAGAGACCCACACGGTGCACACACTCGTCACCTTTACACACGTGGGACAAGGAGTCTCCGGAGATCACATAAGTAAAACTCACTTGACTAGCATAATGACATCTAGATTACAAGCATCATCATATGAATCTCAATCATGTAAGGCAGCTCATGAGATTATTGTATTGAAGCACATAGGAGAGAGATGAACCACATAGCTACCGGTACAGCCCCGAGCCTCGATGGAGAACTACTCCCTCCTCATGGGAGCAGCAGCGGTGATGAAGATGGCGGTGTAGATGGCAGCGGTGTCGATGGAGAAGCCTTCCGGGGGCACTTCCCCGCTCCGGCAGGGTGCCGGAACAGAGACTCCTGTCCCCCAGATCTTGGCTTCGCGATGGCGGCGGCTCTGGAAGGTTTTCCGTATCGTGGTTTTTCCGCCTCAGGGGTTTCGCGACGGAGGCTTTATATAGGCGAAGAGGCGGCGCAGGAGGGTCGAAGGGGTGGCCAAACCATAGGCTGGCGCGGCCAGGGCCCAGGCCGCGCCACCCTATCATCTGGGGCCCACAAGGCCCCCCTCTGGCGGCTCTCGGGTGTTCTGGATGCTTCCGGTGAAAATAGGAACCTGGGTCTTCGTTTCGTCCAATTCCGAGAATATTTCGTTACTAGGATTTCGAAACCAAAAACAGCAGAAAACGAGAACCGGCACTTCGGCATCTTGTTAATAGGTTAGTTCCGGAAAATGCACGAATATGACATAAAGTGTGCATAAAACATGTAGGTATCATCAATAATATGGCATAGAACATAAGAAATTATCGATACGTCGGAGACATATCAAGCATCCCCAAGCTTAGTTCTGCTCGTCCCGAGCAGGTAAAACGATAACAAAGATAATTTCTGAAGTGACATGCCATCATAAACTTGATCATATTGTAAACATATGTAATGAATGCAGCAATCAAAACAATGGCAATGTCATGAATAAACAACTGAATCATAAAGCTATGACTTTTCATGAATAGCACTTTCAAGACAGGCATCAATAAGTCTTGCATAAGAGTTAACTCATAAAGCAATAATTTAAAGTAAAGGCATTGAAGCAACACAAAGGAAGATTAAGTTTCAGCGGTTGCTTTCAACTTGTAACATGTATATCTCATGGATAATTGTCAACATAGAGTAATATAACAAGTGCAATATGCAAGTATGTAGGAATCAATGCACAGTTCACACAAGTGTTTGCTTCTTGAGGTGGAGAGAGATAGGTGAACTGACTCAACATAAAAAGTAAAATAAAGGTCCTTCAACGAGGGAAGCATCGATTGCTATATTTGTGCTAGAGCTTTGGTTTTTGAAAACATAAAGAGAGCATAAAAGTAAAGTTTTGAGAGGTGTTTGTTGTTGTCAACGAATGGTAGTGGGCACTCTAACTACCTTATCAACCAGAATTTCAAGAGCGGCTCCCATGAAGGACGTTATCTCTACCAGCAAGGTAGATCATCCCTCTTCTCTTTTGTTTACACATGTACTTTAGTTTAGTTTTTCTTTATTTATGGATGACACTCCTCCCAACCTTTTGCTTACACAAGCCATGGCTAACCGAATCCTCGGGTGCCTTCCAACAATCACATACCATGAAGGAGTGTCTATTTGCAAAATTAAGTTGCTTACCGATGAATCGTAGCAAAACATGTGAAGAGAATTATTAATGCAAGTTAATTAACCGGGTGGGAACCCCATTGCCGGCTCTTTTTGCAAAATTATTGGATAAGCGGATGTGCCACTAGTCCATTGTGAAAGTCCGTCGAAGTAAATGACAAGATCGAAAGATAAAACACCACATACTTCCTCATGAGCTATAAAACATTGACACAAATCAGAGGTGATAAATTTTGAATTATTTAAAGGTAGCACTCAAGCAATTTACTTTGGAATGGCGGAGAAATACCATGTAGTAGGTAGGTATGGTGGACACAAATGGCATAGTTATTGGCTCAAGGATTTTGGATGCATGAGAAGTATTCCCTCTCGATACAAAGTTTAGGCTAGCAAGGTTATTTGAAACAAACACAAGGATGAACCGGTGCAGACAAAACTCACATAAAAGACATATTGTAAACATTATAAGACTCTACACCGTCTTCCTTGTTGTTCAAACTCAATACTAGAAATTATCTAGACTTTAGAGAGACCAATTATGCAAACCAAATTTTAGCATGCTCTATGTATTTCTTCATTAATAGGTACAAAGTATATGATGCAAGAGCTTAAACATGAGCACAACAATTGCCAAGTATCACATTATCCAAGACATCATACCAATTACTACATGTAGCATTTTCC
>NC_061514.1:122602583-122662527 GCF_022539505.1 Lolium rigidum | reverse complement strand
TGTATCACAATATATCCGTGTGCTACTCTAGTGATGTTATTAAAGTAGTTTATTCCTCCGCACGGTGTAATGGTGACAGTGTGTGCATCGTGTAGTACTTGGCGTGGGCTATGATTGTGATCTCTTGTAGATTATGAAGTTAACTATTGCTATGATAAGTATTGATGTGATCTATTCCTCCTTTCGTAGTGTGAAGGTGACAGTGTGCATGCTATGTTAGTACTTGGTTTGGTTATGTTGATGCTGTCATGCACTCTAAGGTTATTTAAATATGAACATTGAATATTGTGGAGCTTGTAACTTCCGGCATTGAGGGTTCATGTAATCCTACACGATTAGTGGTGTTCATCATCCAACAAGAGGGTGTAGAGTCTAGCATTTATCTATTTATTCTGTTATGTGATCAATGTTGAGAGTGTCCACTAGTGAAAGTATGATCCCTAGGCCTTGTTCCTAAATACTGCTATCGTTGTTTGTTTACTATTTTACTGCATCTATACTTCCTGCAATATTACCACCATCAACCACACACCAGTCCTGGACAGCAAAGCACTTTTACGGTGCCGTTGCTACTGCTCGCATTTATTCATACCACATCGTATTTCACTATCTCTTCGCCGAACTAGTGCACCTATTAGGTGTGTTGGGGACACAAAGAGACTTCTTGCTTTGTGGTTGCGGTGGTTGCATGAGAGGGATATCTTTGACCTCTTCCTCCCTGAGTTCGATAAACCTTGGGTGATCCACTTAAGGGAAACTTGCTGATGTTCTACAAACCTCTGCTCTTGGAGGCCCAACACTGTCTACAAGAATAGAAGCACCCATAGACATCACCGACGTTGACCACCTTCCACCTCCGCAGATGCTCGCCGCCGGCGTCGCCCGATGGTCCCCCGCCCCCGGCGCCGCCTCCATCTGGTCCGCGCCGACGAGGCGCGCCCGATGCCCTCTTCCTCGCATCCTGGGGCGCCCTGAAACGCTCGCCCGCCTCGACACCGCCCCGCCGTGATCACCGCCCCGCGCGGTGGCCTCCTGTCGAACACCTTCCGTGCACGCGCACAAGATCTGCCACGCTGGCTGCCATGTCATCTTCCGGCCCCACCTGTCTGTCTCTCCGGCTCGCCTCCCCCTCGGTGAGAAAACCCCGCCGGATCTGGATCTGGACGGTTCTGCGTCCAGGCCCCTGCCTGTTTCTTTCCTTAACCCGCAGTCCAAACTGCAGGCGTTTTTCTGGATTACCCCCTGCGCGTGTCAGCAACCAACCCGAGCCCCTCTGACCCGTCAGCTTCCCCTGGCCCGCCAGTCAGTCCCTGTGGCTGGTTCTCCCATCGGTGAGAAAAGTCTCAGCCCTTTTCTATTTTTCTGAAATTCCAGAAAATGTGTAACTCTTGCATAAATCATATCTCTTGAACCATAACTCGAAATAAAATATTTTATATATGAAAATTGATCAGAAAAATGTGCTGAACATGAATATGCCATCCATGCTTGCTGTTGCATCATGCATCATACAATTTCGTGCTAGTTTGCATTACCACCTAATATGTAACATATGGAATATGTGGGATATTATATATATGTTGTCCCGGTTCCATTTAACTTTGAAGTAGCGCACCCCTGCCATGTTATGCCATGCTAATCTACACTTAACTTTGCCGGTAGAAATGCAACTCAAACCTTAATTTGTTTGTCCGGGGTTCCGACTCTGATTAATATGGATAAGTGCATCGCATCATATCTGCCATGTCATGCATATCATCTTGAGCATGCTGGTTCTTATTCCGTAGTAGTAAGACTTGCATCCGTTGTTTGTCCAGCATTTGCTTCTTCCCGGATAGGATCGCGAAGTGGTGTGGTGAGATACGAAAAGTTCTCCGGATGTCCCTCGGCAAGCTTTAACAGGCAAGCATTTCCCCTATACTCCTGTCCCTGCAGGAGTCGCTCACCTATTTTATTTTGCCTTCTCCCTCATGCTATCCTTAAGTTGCGTTCTTGTCACGTGTCCCTTCCACTTGTTACCTCAAGCAGCCCATATTGCCACCACCACCTCCTACAGCTATTGTTTGGTTATCGGGTCTACCTTGCGAGTCGTAGTGCATGCTAGTGCTGTTTTATCTCGTTACCGTTATTGTTATTTTATCGGGTTATATGTTGGGAAGAATCATGGTTACTTTAGTTGTTGATAATTGTTTAGCGGAGGCATCGGTGGGTCAGTCGATCGTTTTGTGACTGGCTCACTTGTGTTTCCTAAATAATTTAGGACCCGAGTTCTTGTTATCCGTTCCGAGACCGAGCGCTCTAACCACACGTGGGTATGCTTAACGGGTCTCCCCTCGACCACTGCCGGAATCTACAACTTTGTCCAGTGGCCACAACTAGTTTGAATGTTTGTTTGTTTCTCCCGGGCGTGCAAGCTTGTTTCTTTGTGGTCAGATGATATGATGTTACTTTTGGGGAAGCCGTGAGTGCCTTGTAACCCCGTTATCTCTTGCACGCTCGTAGGTGTGGTCCGCATTGTTAAGAGGTCATCCTCTAGTGGACTCTGATCCTCTTAGCCGTTCTCGCAACAGCTAGGTCCGCCTCGAAGTTTCGATCGGGCTCTGAAACGGGTTAAACTTAGTTAGGTGGCTTCCTGGACATTGTTGTAGTGAAGGAGAGTGCGTGTCGTGATATCCACCTGTCGTAAGTGGGTTGATCGTGCGTGTGGGCACATTTGGGCACCCCTGCAGGGTTACAATCTTATCAATAAGCCGCGTCCGCGGTTATGGACAACTTGGAGCTGTATGACTCGACCATAGACAACTTACACCTGTTGTTTCAATCATAATAACTTGTGTAGTAAGTTAGCACAACTTCAATAATAAATGGTTAAAAGTTGACAACCGTGTGGGTGCCTTTGTAAGTACTTCTTTGCGAAGAGGGAAAGCGTTGACTGTGTTATGTTTGCAGAGTATAGAACTGTTAGATATGCGCTCTCTCACCTTCTCTGATTAGACGAATGTTGTAGAGTGTCTCTATAGGTTTTTAGTGCTTGCGCGTTGCCGCTTAACCCCACCATATTTCCTATGACGTTCCTCTTGCGTCCTCTAAGTCCCCTGCGTGCCTCAAGTAGAAAGGACGACTGGTTGACGAATGCTTATACGTCTTGAAGTCTTGTTAAGTACGAACCCGTACTTATTGCTGCTTCTACGGGATATAACCGGAGCAGGTATGAAGATATGTTCGATGAAGACAACATTAGCGAGGTTACCCTTCCGACTTGGCCTGGGCAGGGTTAGCTATTTTCTTAAAAGGTAAAATTATTTATTTATAAACCACAGAGCACATAATGTCCTACTCATTCTGTTATATAAAAAAATTAAGCAAAAAATCATTTTGATACTTAAAAGAATGGTTCTAACATTAAGATGCACAATCTGTCCAAAATTTTAGTAACTAATTTTTTTACCACTTAGACATGTCAGGAATTTCAGACAAGTTTTGTGCTTATAGAGGATAAAAATTTGCAGCTACTGTGAATTTATTAAGATTTTAGGAGTTACCATAAAAATTAGAAAAATCGTGCACTAAAAAGTGCAGCGCAAAAATCAACAACTCCAATTTTGTTTCACAACTTTTAACACCTAAATGGGTAAAAATTTGTTCTTATTTTACAAACCAGAGAGTAAACTAAAAAGAAATTATCATGCTACATAAAGCATATATAGAGAAAATAAAAATAAAAACATGTAGGGTTGCCTCACGTAAAGCGTTTTCTTTATGGACATATAGCTAGGCTCAGTAACTTGTTTCAATAGGGACAATGATGTTGTACGAGTGATGCTTCTTGATAATCCACTACTCATTATTATAAATAATTTATGAAAACAAGATGGCAGGGTCCCATGGTGTGATCATACCAATAAATATCTTTAACACTTTAAAGCACATTAGTACACACTATAAAGTATGCAACAAGTAATAACAAAGTCTTAACTTTATTCCTATGCATATTGGGATTTTATATATAAATGAATCACATCCAATAGGAGTATAGCAAAGTATATCTATTGTAGGTAAATGCAACTTATAATTATCATTAGCATAGAGAGGGTGCTTATATCCTCCTCTTTCATGATAATTGCAATTACTAGAAGAAAAGTTAATAGTGTGACTATTTGAATCATGAATCTTAGAAAATTGTGGCATATAAAGAGGATCATTAAATTTATTAAGGGATTCATAATCATGATTTACTCTTTCAAACTAATTATTAGTACCACTTTAATCATGACATCATGGCTGCAATAAGATTTTCCATAGGTATAAGATAGTTGCAAACCATACAAGTATTTTTCAACATAAACATATTTCTCCTCTATTGTGTAAATAGGAGATTTCAAGAATGATGTGGAACTCTTAATGATGAGACCATTATTACAACCAACAAGTTTATCATTTTTATCCTCACATAACATAGTATTTTCTAAGCATGGATGGTTCTCAAGTAAATAGGCTATCATCTAGAGCATATTCAATCTTAGAGTTATCATCACATGCATGTTGGTGATTAATGTGGAATATCCCACTCTTCCCCAAGCTTAGATGGAACTATGGCTTCTTCATTTTCTTCTTCATGTAATAAGCTAGTGTTTTCTTGGGTTGTGGTGTTCCTCTCATTATGGTCAAGAACATAGATATTATCAGACCAAGTGCAAGCTAAAGCTGCTTTAGAGCATGTTGTCCAACCTGAAATTCCGCCTCCAAGTCGTGTTGTATGTTTAGGAAGGCCTACTGAAAGTGATGCAAAGAAAACAAGGAGCATGAATGCTATTCTTGGTATAAAACCAAAAACAAGCAAAAGCAAGCCGAAGCCGAAGAATAAGAAATCAAAATCCAATAATAAGTGATGTATTGTATTGTTACTTTGATTGTTTATAACTTGTGTGGTTTGTAATTTGTATTATGAATATTTAAAATTCAAATTTGAAATTTGGCATTCCTGAATAAGTGATGTTGCAATGCTATTTGATTGTTCTGCATCACTACTTTTTTGTAACTTGTTCATTTTCTGGAGTAAACTCATTTTCACCATTTTCAAGAACAACCTCTAAGATGTGTTCAAAAACGGCTCCGGGGTGGGGGTAAACGACCCCATTCCTAAGCACTTTTTTGAACCTTGTCTAAATCAACTTATATTTTAGGAATCGTTAGTACGTGACATAAGAAAACTATGTGAGTTGGCTTTACATTTTTCTGATTTTTTTGAATTTTATATCCTCATTTCAAATTTGGTCAAACTTAGGCCGAACTTAGGTTTGACCAATATTTGAACAAGTTTAAACATGAAAATGGAAAACTAAGCCTAGATCCTTCTTACTTACTCCATAATGAAGCTATTCCCCAATTTTTGTTCAATTTCATGATTCAGAGTTCAAACCCTTCTCTTCAACCCTTAGACTTCATACGACACTGTTGGAGATATGACATTCCTTACACGATTTTTTTTTTCATGCCATCTACACCTTGTTTATCATTTTATATGGTTAATATATGACATAAGAAGACTATGAGAGTTGGTTTAACATTTTTCTGATTTTTTCTGAATTTTATAGCCTCATTTCAAATTTAGTCAAACTTAAGCCAAACTCAGGTTTGACCATGATTTGAACAAGTTTGAAACATGAAAATGGAAAACTAAGCTTGGATCCTTCTTACTTACTCCATAATGAAGCTATTCCCCAATTTTTGATCAATTTCATGATTCAAAGTTCAAACCCTTCTCTTCAACCCTTAGACTTCATACGACACTATTGGAGATATGACATTCCTTACATGATTTTTTTGTTTAATGCCATCAACACCTTGTTTATCATTTTATATGTTTATTATATGACATAAGAAGACTATCAAAGTTGCTTCCACATTTTTCTAATTTTGTTTTTTGAATTTTCTAGCCTCATTTCAATTTTCAGCTAAACCCCCTCAAAACCCCGTTTGTTGACCAACTAACCCTATTGACCAATGTCAGTCGTAGATCTAACCCTAACGCGCTAC
The DNA here is from genome assembly GCF_022539505.1 of Lolium rigidum. Taxonomy (NCBI): domain Eukaryota; kingdom Viridiplantae; phylum Streptophyta; class Magnoliopsida; order Poales; family Poaceae; genus Lolium; species Lolium rigidum. The sequence goes on along the minus strand of NC_061514.1, from coordinate 122,656,491 downwards.
GCTGTCGATCTGATCTAGTATTCTAGAAGGAAACCTCAGCCCGATCCGTGGGAAGCTCGGCTTGCAGCGTACACCGTTGATTGAGGGACCCTCAACCGTCCGATCATGGCTTCTAGAAGGAATCATGCCCGATCCGCGGCAACACCCGTTCTTCCACGTGCTTGGCTTCTTTTGTTTCTCTCAGCGCTTCGAGTACAGCTCGCGAGAGACAGGAAAATGCCAGTTGGCCGTCGCCGCATCAACACCTAGCTCACGGGCCCGTCTAGACCTTCCACGCATGCGCTGCTCCCAACCTTTTCCATGCATGGCCCATGCAACATCGTACCAACACGTCGGCTAGAATTCGGTGAGAGACATTAATTCTCTTAGGCCATGTACAATGGTTATATTTTGACGATGCCACGTACGATAATTGATCATCTCTTAGCAACAATGGTTATATTTTGGCGATGCCACTTAGGGCATGTACAATGGTGATATCTTAGCACTGCCACGTAGGATAAACCCTAAGCCTACACCCTAATCATAAACCCAAACCCTAAACCCTAAGCCCTAAGCCCTAAACCCACTTAGGGCATGTACAATGGTGATATCTTAGCACTGCCAGGTAGGATAAAGCCTAAGCCTAAACCCTAAGCCTAAACCCAAACCCTAAACCCTAAACCCTGAACCCTAATCCCACTTAGGGCATGTACAATGGTGATATCTTAGCACTGCCACGTAGGATAAACCCTAAGCCTAAACCCTAAACCTAAACCCAAACCCTAAACCCTAAGCGCTAAACCCACTTAGGGCATGTACAATGGTGATATCTTAGCACTACCACGTAGGATAAACCCTAAGCCTAAACCCAAACCCTAAACCCTAAATCCTAAGCCCTAAACCCACTTAGGGCATGTACAATTGGCCTTCTCTTAGCACTGCCACATAGGACAATCTCTCTCAACACATATTTAGGGATTTCTCATTACTAGAGATAACACTAAAAAATAACCCATTGTATATAATGTTTTGTTGTTATATCTAGATTACATGGCAGGGTTAAAATAAGACGGTCTTATCAACCATTTTTCATTCCCTTAATTGCACCGTAATTTTCTCTCATTTTATTTCGTTTTTTCCTTCGCTTAGGAGCGGCAATAACTAGCGACTAATTCTAAATCTACGGACTGATGTGGCTTCAAGTTAAGAGGGAAGATGCACGTCCCATTAATACCATGGAAAGGAAACACTCGTCGGTTCGCCGTGTCGATGCAGAGGAGCTCAGCGTGTCAACGCAGAGGAGGGTTGGCCAGCCGTGCAATGCACGCATGCATGCAGGGGACGTCACATCAGAGCTATTTTTCAGTCAAAGCATTGATCGCGCGCAGCGCAGAGCACGCGGCTACCATCGCCTAGCACACTTTACCATTTACTTCCTACGCTTTCCCACATATCTTCATCAACATGCTTCATCTCACCCAATTAATTCACTACGCCTCAACTTCCTCGCCCTGGGTCAATAAATAGTGCGCCTCAACTTTCTCTTCTTCTTCATATTCCAAAAACCTAGCCACCATGTCGTACCACCCACCCTTCAGCAGCTCCTCCGACGAGGTGAGCGACGAGGACAACCACCCCGAGCGACTCCATTGGTATGAGCGGTCGCCGCCGAAGAAGCGAGCCCGACGCGGGCGAGGCGGGCGGGGTGGAGGCAGGCGACGCACCGCCCACTGCTCCGGCTCCGACTCCCCCAATGAGTCAACCGACGTCTTCGTTCACAACCCCGACCCGAACGGCGTCATCATCCCCCGCACCGAGAAGTGGTGGGAGAAGCAGTACCGCCTGGGGGCTCACGAAGAAGCTCGTGAGGCGCGGCGGGACGAGGTGAAGAAGAGGCGCGCCAAGGCGGAGGCTCCCCGGGAAAGGGAGGCTCGCCGGGAGGCACGGTTCCAGGAGGAGCGTTATGCCGCGATCAACGCGGCCCAGATGGCGGCGAGAAGGGGGGACTGGATCACAGCGGGGTGGCAGCCACTGGCGGGCGGGCAGTAGGCCAGCCTCCCGGCGGCGAGGATGGCCGCCAGATCGACGCCATGGCTAGGATTTGGGGTGGGGCTAGCCCCGTAGTATTTTTATATTTTAATGTGTTTTATCTATGTGTAACAAGCCTACTATGTACGTGTTCGTGTCGTGACACGACACTATATATCGTAATGCTACTATTATGAGTCTTTTAATGTTTTTTTTATCTATTTTAATGTATTTTTATCTATTTGCTTGTTTTATGACAAATTCAAATGATCAGTACTACTATCTCCGTTCCTAAATATAGGGTGTATAGTTCTTGGCACAGAAATTAAGCAACACACATTGAGGACAACTTACACGAGTTTTGGGCAAGATTACCCCTAAATAGAGGAGTTTGGATGAGCTAAGTCCAAATGAGTGGTTCTACGCAATACAACTTATATTTTGGAGCTTTTTTGGGAAAAACTATACATCAAGGAACGGAGGGAGTACTACCTTCCACTAAAAACACTTATAAAAATACTCAGAATTCAAATTAAATTCAAATTTAAATTCAAATTTGAAGCAGTATTACAAACACTTATAAGAAGCGACCGGTGCCTAAAAATGCACTATTGGGCCTGGCCTTTCCTAGAACCTTCGTCCGTTTTTTTCTCCTTTAACTGAACTTTGCAAACTCTGCACGAGCGACCTGAACAACATGGTAATTTTGCCAAATTGTTGTTGCTTTTGATTGAACACTGATTACAAAGTATAAGATCCATCTCATTACTGATTACAAATCATTTCTAACGGCTAATGATCAAGAGATAAACAAAGCTGAGAGAAATTACACAAAAATAAAATAGCCCAACCATCAAATTATCCGGCTTTTTCAAATTGACAAGTTTCACTAGGCTGCTTGTTGATCTTCTTCAACTCCTTAACCGCCATCTCTTCCGCAACCCCTTCCGATTTCCCCACCGTAGTAGCAGATCCCAATTGCTCCACCGCCGACGGCAAATTGAACCCCAAGGTTGCGCCCTCCATCTTAATCCTCCTGATGTACTCATCAATCCACACAAAATGTGTGCATTTCGCCAGATCCTGAAAAAATAAAAAAATTAACCCTAATTTCCAAATCGGATGAAAACGCAAAATTGAGGAAAAACAAACGAAATTGGCAGAGGGGAAACTCAGATCCCACCTTCCCTGGCTCTGCTTTGCTCTCGCATTTGAAAAACTCACGCCCGGTGTTGCGCCCTCCATCTTAATCAGGGCAGCTTCCCAACGACACTGGACCGTAGTGTGGCCATTTGAGCTGGGAGGCGGAAGAGGAGCTCGACATCATCTATCGGTGTTGCCGCGTGTCGTCGTCGGAGAAGAAGGGGGGAAGAGAGGATGCAGAGGAGGATGCAACAGTCGGGGATTGCTCCGGCGCGGGGGCGAGGCGGCTATGTTTTGTACCTGTTGAGAGTTGTGGGTCCCATGCAGTGAGGTGGATAAGCTGTGGGTCATCGCGGTGAGGTGGAAAGAGGTAGGTCTCGCGTTCGGAGGTGTCCTGTGCTGATGTGGATAAGTTATGGGTCCCGCTCAGCCCATGTGATTTGAGTTGATAAGCTGTCTACTGCTGTTTAAGAGAAGTGTCGCATGCTAGCAATTTGCGTCGTCACGAGCATCGCATGGGGGCTATTCCTACGAACAACGTCGTTTTCTTTCCAATAGCGAGGAAAGACGTCGCACAGGAGGTATTTGCCCGCCACCTGCTTCGCCCGGTTGACGCCCAGCTCCCACGTCCCCGACGTCCAGCCACCGCCAAGCTCGCCAGCTCGGCTCCCTCCTCCCCGTGATCTCCCCTGCCTCCACTCCGGCACCACATGTCATCGCCGTCGTCCACCTGCTTCATCCGGTCGATGCCCACCTGCTCCTCCTGGACGACGAGCATGGCCACCTCCCCGAGCGTGCGTGTGGCCACCTCGGTAGTCGTCGGCCACTCCCCAGGCGTGCGCGTGCCTCCTGCCATGCGCCGCCCTTCCCGAGCGCTACCGCTCGCCGCTCGGAGGTGTCGGTCGTTTTCTTTTTACTGGACAGCTATGCCTACAGCATTGCCGTCGGCGTAGGGCTTCCATGTATGACTTCGCGTAAAGCTATACCGACGGCATTGCCATCAACATAGCTCCCAAATGCCGTTAGACGACCGTTGCATCAACTTACGCGCCAATAGCCATGATATCACGACGGCGAGAGCAAACCGTCAGCATAAATGAGCTATGCCGACGGCCGTACCTATGTTGATGGCTAGGTAGCTAGGCCGACACGAGGTATGCTGACGGCCGTATGCCGACGGCATTTGGGCCTGTGCCCTCATGGTTCCTACTACATGCGCGCCCGTGCAGTATATAAAATTTCCCACGTACCATCTCGTGGTTGTTTTTCCATATCAGCGTGATCTATTCTTTACCAATTGACCTCCCTGTCACCTATATACGTCCATAGTCTGCACTCCGACTCTGCAGGCTGCTCAGGTGGACCAGATTGCGTCTTGATTGCATGTCGCGTACTCGCGTGAATCAGCTTAACTAGATTTAGATGTGCGCCTTGGCGCACGACCCCGTAGAATTCACATAGATTTACATTTTATATAGCGACAATAGAGATTAGGTGTGAAAGTAATAATATGTTTCTTAAATTTTACAGAACTGTGTCAATAGGAGCAATCGTTCCCACATTTAATTTATCCCGTGAAGGTCGTGCATATGTTCATTTTGTATAAGGACGATAAAATTAATAGCCAATATAATACTACCCAGGGCCAGACTGCTATTCGAAGAAGAACCGGGCGAGGAGATGGCACGACAGCAACATCAGTAAACTCACAACATCATGCAGAAGCACCTAGCTCACCCATGAGAAACCTACAAAACAGGGAACACAATGCAATGAGATTAAACAAACATCGAAAGGGAAATTAATGTAGTTGATTCAAGAAACACAAATGAGTGTTATTTTGAAAAAGACCAATACAGTATTCTAGCATGGCTATCCATGGACTAATAGATTGGAACCAGCCAATTGGAAAGAATTGCTGCATACAATAGAACAATACATAATAAAAAAAATGAATGCTTATTACACATATTTTACGGCATACAACTAAGTAAGATGACAAAGAAGTGACTGGGCAAGTGTTCTTTAGAACCCGAACCTTCAAAACAGAGCCATGACAAACAAAAGTATAGAACACTTTTGAAAATCTACTTGACCTTTTAACATTGTCAGGTAGACATGTACTACTACCAAAATTTTGAAATACATAGTCGGAATGTTCATTCATAATTTCTACAGGTCTGCAACAGCAAAGTTTCTAATAAATTCATTGTCAGGGAGACGAGCGGAAGGTTAAAGAAAATCAAATCAAATACTCACAGGCAACTCAGAACTTGTTCAACCAAGAAAAATTTCTGGTTATCCCCAAGGTTTTTCTCAAGTAATTTGTATGGAGCATATAGTTTATGGATTATCTATAATTTATTATATATTAAATTTTCTCTCAAGGGCTGTACAAGTACATTCTTGCATGTATAAGTCAAACGAATTTTCTCTCAAGGTCGGACACAATACATTCTTGCTATTTAAGACGTTGCCCGAAAATAATTATGACAACTATATTTTCTAAATCGCCAACCTAACTGAGGATAGTAGATATATGCATAAAACTGAATAGTTAGAGATATAGAGAAGGTAACCTTGACAAATAAAAAATGTGGTTAAATTGGTCATTTTTTAGTCATCCTATCCTCTTCTTGCCTTGCTTACATGTTGTGTGCCTGCATAGGTACCCAGGTTAATTACCTCAAATAAGCATGTGGGAAGAATAGCAGGGTGATGATATCCTGCTAATCAGTCGTAGAAACAGAAAATCCAAACTCACCTCTCTTTTTACCGTTGGTAAATGTTTTACATAAGATTATCCATTAGCAAGTCATGAAGAAAACATAGGGCTATCACAGGACTATCACACTCGGAGAACCAACACCGGACACCTGCCATGTAGCAGAGAGAATTGAAATCAAACTCAGATCCACACTTTCGACAAAATAAAAAAACATCTGCAGATAAGGTAAACAGTCCTTAAACTTGCATGGATAATCTTATGTAAAACCAATTGTGTAAAATATTAGCTACCTAAATCCATAATCATAAGCTACTTAATATATTGGCTAGGTAAATCCATAAACATAAGCTACTTAATTACAGTTCGGAGGTAATCATGGAGCTAATCCTTTGGGGGTGATCCAATACCGAAATGCAGCAATCACACCACAAAAAACTCGTAGTGCAAGTTCCCGGTAACATAAAGAAACCGCGTCCACCCTTTTTATTTCTCCGTTACATGCCCATGTACGCATTGGACATGATGTTAGTACCATTCGAGAAAATACCCGTACCGCAAACATTTATGCAACTACAGCACCACTACACAGAGCAAATACCCAAATGAGATCATAAAATATATGACTGAAATCCAAGCTAGCTGGAAAACAGAATTCAAGCTCCCTGAGACACATCGCACGGTGTATTCAGCTTGGCCACGAAAAATACAAGTGGCATGGCTCCACAGATTGAGGCTAACATAATCTGATATGTGACATTTGTAACTCAGAGTATACTACCAGAATTCAGCCATGTACCTGATATAAGGAGAAACAAAGAAAAAAAGAGAACATCCAGTACCTGTGTTTTATCAAATAGCAGTGGGCATGGAACTCATCCCTCTGACCTTGGTCGAGTTTCCACGAATAAAGAAGCTGATGAGAATTTTTGCTGCAAGGGAAATAACCATCAACAATTATAATAATATAATTTAGCTTTTCAGAATAAAATTCTTGTAATTATTTTATCAAAATAGAATGAACAAAAAGCTTAATAGAACAAACTCATCTCCCTTTCTACCGTCGGTAATCTTACCCTTGATTATTAAAGTGGTGAATGTGTTCTAGATGAACTCAAAACACAAAATGTACACCGAGATGGCTTTGTCAGAAACACAACCCAATTTTGACATGCTAAATCATCCTGGGGGAAATAATTCCTTGCAAGTATAGGCTTTTTTACTTAGCACATATCACTGGATAAATCCACATATCACTGGATAAATCTTCACAACAAGCAATTTTAAAACTGAGAAATCGGATACTATTACAACAGATCTGTACAATAGCCACAGAAAAATCATTAGATTTCTCATTTGATTTAAAGCATAGAACTATAAATAAATTAAATTAGGGAGATAAAGAAAGAGGTGGTAGCATGTACACCTTGCCATGGACGCCTAGTCCTCAGGCTCCAAAGCGCCAACCTCTGCTGAGGCTTGCTGCTCCATAGAGAGAGAGAGAGAGAGAGAGAGAGAGAGAGAGAGAGAGAGAGAGAGAGAGAGAGAGAGAGAGAGAGAGAGAGAGAGAGAGAGAGAGAGAGAGAGAGAGAGAGAGAGAGAGAGAGAGAGAGAGAGAGAGAGAGAGAGAGAGAGAGAGAGAGAGAGAGAGAGAGAGAGAGAGAGAGAGAGAGAGAGAGAGAGAGAGAGAGAGAGAGAGAGAGAGAGAGAGAGAGAGAGAGAGAGAGAGAGAGAGAGAGAGAGAGAGAGAGAGAGAGAGAGAGAGAGAGAGAGAGAGAGAGAGAGAGAGAGAGAGAGAGAGAGAGAGAGAGAGAGAGAGAGAGAGAGAGAGAGAGAGAGAGAGAGAGAGAGAGAGAGAGAGAGAGAGAGAGAGAGAGAGAGAGAGAGAGAGAGAGAGAGAGAGAGAGAGAGAGAGAGAGAGAGAGAGAGAGAGAGAGATCAGACTCACCAACAAAGTGGGCTTGGAGGTGGTGGAGCACAGTAGTTTTGCTCCTCCTGCCTTCTCTCGTGCAGTGCAGTTCTCAGCTGTCCATGATCCTTATCCCACATAAATACATAGCTACATAGATACAAAATGTTTTTTAGAACGCGAAGAATATCAGACCAAAATCTCACAAAATAACTTTTTAGTTATCACCTTATCCAATAAGAGACGAAAAATGGTTGTAACACACTTTCCCCCACAACAAGAAAATGACACCCTGGCAGCTAAATACTGCTTTGTATAGTCAAGAATCTTCTTATCATCTGCAAGAAGGGATGATTAGCAGGGATGATTTGCAACGGTAATAAGCTAGTTGAGCTATGTATTGTGAGAAGATATGTGAAATGCACTAAAGCAAGAGAGTACAGAAAAATGACCTTCATCGCCTAAACTTCATACAGTAGAAATCCCTTCAATATCACTATCCAGGAAGTTTGAGCCACTCAAATAATTGCAATAATCCAATTAGCAGCATGGGACACGCATTTACATGATACCTGCAACAAATTTCAAAGAATAATGAAGCTCGCAAATATAAACGGAAAATTTACCTGGATCAAACAATTAACAACTTCTCGATGAAACAATTACCAAGCACAAAAAACAGTCAAATAACCAATTCGGATTCCTGACATGTGAGAAAGAATGGAGAGTATGTAACCTGTAGATGCTACACTCCTGGGCTAACATGCGGGGACATCAGCAACGGTGCCATGAACAGCTTGTTTCTCCAGTAAGCCCTCCACCAACCGTGTCATGAGGAAAGTGCACAAGAATGTCTAGTGGCAGGATCCTAATATAGACATAGTTATTTCAGTTCTTGTCCAATCCAAATAGGTGCATCGCACAAGCATGATCCATAATCTTGACCTATTGCAAGGAGCTAGACCAACAACTCAAGTTACTATCGGTGATTGAGGATAAACTTCGAAAAAAGAACTTACTGAATAAACAATAATGCAAAGATAATACATAGATTAATCTCCCCCTACGGGTTTTTGTCAAAAACCTTGTCTGCAGAGATAAAAGAAAACCTACACAAACAAATATGAAATTTCACACATGCAAAAGAAATAATAACAATCCAAGCCAGTGACCTGACATGATGAAAATATGCTTCTACATCTCAGTATACCCTTATTGGCCAAACCCTTCCTCACATATGTCGCAGGTAATAGGCTTTTGTCATTATCTTATACGGCAGTACTACAAATTCACATTGGTACATTCCTGGCTCCATTCAAATAGAAGATGTGCAGGGGAAGAAATAAATCCGTTAAGCTGCACCGGGAGTAGGAGATGATTCATGGCCTGAACAAGAAGAAAATTACCTAGGGCTTGGGGATTTTGTCACTAACGCCATGGAGCAGAGGGGATCCCGCGGACACCCCATCTCCCAACGACCTCCACCTTTTCCACCCCAAGAGCCGCGAAGCATCGACCACTTGCTGCTGCTACCGGCGCTGGGGACGATGTGAGGTTGCAGGGCGAGCGGCCTACTCTTCCTCTCCCCGTGATGGCGCGAGGGGATGTTGCGAGTGGCAGCCTTGGCTTCCTCCAGCGGCGGCATGGGCTTCCTGCCGACGTGGACGCCGTGGCGCACGCCTGCCGGTGGGCGGTGGCAATATCATTTTAAAGACTCTCAAAAAATATATCATTTTAAAGAAGCTCCAATAAGAGTAAAATAACAAGTGAAATGACACTGCCAGTATTGCACAGGTGTACTATCATAATATAAAAGGGAGTTCGTGATGGTGGTGGCGCGGCAGTGGTATGGTGCTAACTTCGCTCTCTCACACAAAAGAAAATACACAGACTCGTGGACCTTCTTATCCCCTATTTTTCTTGTGGAGTTTGTTTCTTTTCTTTATTTTCTCACCAAACCAACAAAATAAGTAGTTAGTCATTCAACATGTAATATCACGTTGCTTTAATTCTTCAACAAGCCAAACAACCTCGTATGCAACTGTAAACAAACATTACCATCTTTAGAAAGCAAAAGCCAGAGTAAATTTGATATGCTTACAAAATATAAAGGCTGAAAGGGATAATCATTAATCTAAATAAATATTTTACTTGTTTTAAGCATGAATGTACTGGTGAAGTCCGTAGTAATGCAAGTGACACTAAGCCAGTAGTTACCGAAGACGAGAAGAACAATAGGAACCAAATAAGCATACCGATCCATCAGAAGCTGTGTAGTTTGGCACATCACCAGATTGGAACTCCATATCATCAGGAATCAGCTGCATACAAAAGCAGAAAACACACCCAGTGAGCCAGAATGTGAAAGGTAAACAAGAACTTGTAAGAGCTTGTACTGAATAATTGACCACATAGAGAATTCTGAAGTTTATCGATTTGCTCCACCAATTTGACAAAGCAGCTCCAATTAAAAGCACGAAGCCACTCACATGATTTTACACGAAGATCTGAACAGGCCCGGCCTCTGCGAAGAACCCCATCTGCGAGAACCAAGCAATCGAAGTTCAGTAAACCGGGCACTGCAGAGCACATCACGCCTGCGGATAAGAAGGCCACAATACAGCAGTCGAGTAAAAGCCCACCTTGTTGACCATGGTGACGACAGCCTCGAGGATCTCGCCCTTGAAGGGCCGGAAGACGACGCACTGGTACTTGACGGGGAAGGTGACGAAGCCCGTGCCCTCCCGGATGAGCCCCTTCCCGACCTCCTCCACCCCCGTGATCGCCACCACGAACCCGTGCCGCCCGCTGCAGTACAGCCAACCGGATTCAGCGCCCCTGGCTCTAGGGCTCGGCGAGCCGGAGGAGGGCGGGCGGGCGGAGGAGGGGGTTGACGGAAACCCTACTCGCAGGTGCCCTCGACGTCCTTCATGAGCTTGGCGACCAGCTTGTCGCGGAGGTGCGGGCCGAAGTGGCGCGGGTGCGGCCGCATGTTCCGCTCCCGGGACGATGTGGAAGAACATCCTGGCCTCTCCTCGTCGGCCGGCGGCGGCGGTTGGGAGCGGCGGTGGTGGCCGAGTCGAGAATGGGCTACTGCCTAATCGATCTCTCGCACCGTGACCAGGAGAGACGCGCACAGAGAGCCGAACGGTGGTGGAGGAGGGTGGATGGCGGCGGAGCAGGGTGGGAGAGAGGAGAGAGAGACGAGGGGATTGGGGAGGACATCACGTGAGGGGATTGGAGGATGCGGAGCGAATGAGTAGGGTTTGGTTTGGGTCTCCAGTTTTGTCTCAGCACGCGAGAGGTCTGGCCGGGCGGGCTTTTAGTGACCCATGGATAAAAAGTGGGTCTGCGGGAGGGCCTCAGCGCCTTGGACGAACGGCCGGCCGAGATCGCGCCACGTCAGCTCGATCGGACGGCCGAAAATCCAAACGTCTGTGAGAGCCCCATGGGGGTGCAGCAATCATACCGTGGGATTATATGAATAAGTGCAACGCGAGTCTCGTGATAGAGTAACAGTATAATATTGTTTACAAGGTACGTCTATTACCAGTACTTTGCGTGAAACAGCTCAATTACACGAATATACGAGTAAGTGCATCGCAACATTTGACCAAATTTATATAAAAATATTAAGTCACATCTTTGTATTTTCAAAACATATTGCATGATAAATCTAATTAAACTAAATTGATGTTATAGTTGTTGATATAATTTTAACAATCTTAATTAAATTTATACTAATTTAACTTAGAACAAAACTAAAACTTCACTCATTTTGGAACGGATAGTGTCGAGTCCAGAAGACTCCAGTGAGTACTCTTAGTGGATAGTGTTATATGATCGGTGTTTAGCAGCAGCGTTCTCGATGAGTAGGGCATTGACACTGGCAGGCATTTTTTTGGACGGTACTCTTTGAGTTTCTTGAACTTTTGTGGTTGTATATGGCAATGGTGGTTGATGACGCTTGGATGGCCTGCAGCTTTTGGGCTGCTTGCTAGGGGCGAGGGGGGGGGGGGGGGCTACTTTGTACTGGAGGTAGGGAACGAGGCCGCGGCCATGAAAGAGGTATCAGATAGTTGGGAGAGCGATGGCTCCCATGATCAACATGGAAGAAGAAACGAGAAGGATAAGCAATATGTACTGAGGTAGGAGGACACACGGCAAACAGTAATCGAAAGATGAAAATTAATACAATGGCCGTGCATGAGGAGGTTGCAACGAGCGCGACCCCCCAAGTGAGATGCATCGTTTTCCTTAATATATTCCATTTATCGAAAAACCCTCTAACAAATAACTTCATGGTAGTGTTTGATTAGTTCTGAGGATTTTTTAGGAGTATCCTCATGCTCAATTAACACCATGCGAGTACCAAGCAAATCTAGCCATCCATCCACAATGATAACTTAGTCTTTTTTGATTGCGTACTACATATACGGTTGCATCTTCTTCCGTGGATCAAGCAACTCCCCATACACACTAGTGGAGGGAAAACTAATTTACGTGTGGTCATGACCGGTGAACAACTATGCACTCCTTCCGTTGTATAACTTAATTCTCAGCCAGATAACGTGATTAAATCTTAGTTGTAACCTATATTAGAACTCACCATTAGTATAAATCATAAAGCAAATCTAGTGGTTCAGAGATATTTTTTCTAGTTGCAACCTCACTTGCACCACATCTTCCAACTGAAAAATCTCAGTTGCATCCTAAGTTATAACTCAAGTGTGCGAATCACGATGAAAATCTAATGGTGTACGACTCGATTGAGAACTAGCTGAGATGGTGTACGACTCGATTGAGATTTGAGAACTAGCTGAGATCTGGCAAAAGCGTAAACTTCAAACAAGCCACAACAAAAATTATGAAAAAGAGGGAGTATTATGTAACATATGATGATGTGTCTATCTACATTATACTTGGTGCTTATGGATATTATGAACGTATGGTGCGAATTTGTTGTTTCAATTTTTTTAATATTTTAAAATATGTCTAAGATGCAATTTAAAATAAAAAAGAATATATACTCCGATGTGCTAAATCATCACTTCTAATATTATGACGTATATATGTATCTATCCACATTATACTTGGTGCTTCAGGATAGGATCCAACGTGGCAGGCTAGCACTCAACGTCATGCAGGCCGCCATTTTCGTATCGTTGATGTAGGCAAAATACATTCTGTCGCTAGCTTGTTGTGAGTCGTGGCAGGCGGCGTCCCTTGATAGGACACATCGCGAACTCGTAACACGTCATATCCATGCCGCTAGCATAAGTACCATGGAAAACACTCTATTCAGGGTATTGCCATGCGCATCGGCGTGCGGCTCCTACCACGGTCTGCCCGGACCAATGATACGCGCGAAGCTGCAGGGAAGGATGTGGCGGACATATTGCGTCATCAGTGAGCTAGGTGCCGATACATATACACCGGCGCCATTATTACTGTATAAATACCAGCTCGATCCCTTCCTCACTTGAGTTCAACACACCCATCACAACCTCACAAGTAGTAGCAACAACCAACCACGTGAAGGAGATGGGCTCCGTGCAGGCCGACGCCGACGTCAAGCCGCACGCCGTGTGCGTGCCGCTCCCGGCGCAGGGGCACGTCACGCCCATGCTGAAGCTGGCCAAGATCCTCCACTGCAGGGGCTTCCACATCACCTTCGTCAACTCCGAGTTCAACCACCGCCGCCTCCTCCGCTCCCGCGGCGCCGCCGCGCTCGACGGCATCGAGGGTTTCCGCTTCGCCACCATTCCGGACGGCCTGCCACCGTCCGACGCCGACGCCACGCAGGACGTGCCGTCCCTCTGCCGCTTCACCAATGCGACCTGCCTCCCCCACCTCAAACGCCTCCTCGCCGACCTCAACGCTTCCACCGAGTCGCCGCCGGTCACCTGCATCGTCGGTGACGACGTCATGAGCTTCTGCCTCGACGCCGCCAGGGACATCGGCGTACCATGCGCGCTGTTCTGGACGGCCAGCGCCTGCGGCTACATGGGCTACCGCAATTACCGCGACCTCTACGAAAAGGGCCTCTTCCCACTCAAAGGTACAGTGCTACTTACTGGTCCACTAGCTCGCTTCCACGATCTATTATCATCTTCCGGTGCTACGAGAAAAAGCTTTACGGGTTGATGAATTCAATCGGGTCCTGTGACCATGGATGCAGACGCGGAGCAGCTGACGAACGGGTACATGGACACGCCGGTGGACTGGGCGGCGGGGATGAGCAGCCACATGCGGCTCAAGGACTTCCCGACCTTCATCTGGTCCACGGACCCGGACGAGTACATGTCCCACTTCGCCCTCCACGTGACGGAGCGGATTGCGGAGGCGGACGCCGTGATCCTCAACACCCTGGAAGAGCTGGAGCCGGGGGCGCTGGCCGCGATGCGCGCCATGTTCCCGCCCTCCTCGCCCATCCACACCATCGGCCCTCTAGCCTTCCTCGCCGAGGAGATCGTGCCACAGGGCGGCCCTGTGGCCGAGCTGGGCTCCAACCTGTGGAAGGAGGACCTCTCCTGCTTCGGCTTCCTCGACGGCAAGGAGTCCCGGTCCGTGGTGTACGTGAACTACGGCAGCATCACGGTGATGACCAACGAGGAGCTGCTCGAGTTCGCGTGGGGGCTGGCCAACAGCGGCCAGGCTTTCCTGTGGATCATCAGGCCGGACCTCATCAAGGGCGACGCGGCGGTGCTGCCGCCGGAGTTCCTGGAGTCCATCAAGGGGCGGGGAGTGCTGGCGAGCTGGTGCCCGCAGGAGGCGGTGCTGCGGCACGAGGCGGTGGGCGTGTTCCTGACGCACTCCGGGTGGAACTCTACGGTGGAGAGCCTCTGCGGCGGGGTGCCGATGCTGTGCTGGCCATTCTTCGCGGAGCAGCAGACCAACGCCCGCTACGGCTGCATGGAGTGGGGTGTGGCCATGGAGATCGGCCACGACGTGCGGCGGGAGGCCGTGGAGGCCAAGATACGGGAGGCCATGTGCGGCGAGAAGGGTAAGGAGATGAGGCGCCGGGCCGTGGAGTGGAAGGAGACCGGAGCCCGCGCGACGAAGCCCGGCGGGCGGTCGTACGCCAACCTCGAGAAGCTGATCGCCGACGTGCTCCTGTCGGGAGGCAAGCGCCGTTAAAATGTTACTGTAGTAAATTGTCATTCTGTTGCTACGTCCAGCGCATGCAGTGCAGTGGATGCCATGCGATTCGCTGTGTATCAGATAACGATATTATTGTATATTCCTGTTGATTGCTCCGTTTCTTCAAAGCAAATGGGTGTCAGGTAGCTAGCTCGTGCGAGTACCAAATCAATGTTCGTTGCTGATTGCTCCATTCCATGACCGTCAGGTAGCAAGCTCGTGCGCGGAGACGGTGCCGCGAAGATCCTCCTGAGCACGACCCGCGCAACAGATTAGATCAGATCGAGACTCCTACGCCGGGACGAAGCTCTCTGCTAGAAACGCCTACCATCGTGAACCGGAGCATCACCACCACTCGTCTCATATATTCAGATGATCTGGATCCATTCTTTTCTTATCCATCGCATGCCCAGTCGACGGCAAGCTCCAGCGAAATCTGCCACCAGGGTCACGTTCGCACCTACATTTTGACACGGATTTTATCATCAGATGCAGGCCCACCCGATTATTGAAATGCAGGACTGTACCCTAATTCAGGGCCTCTTTTATTCACAGATTTGAGAAGAAAATCTTATGAGACTGGGACTAAATCTTGAAGTCGTAGTCTTCTTCGAGTAACACTGAATTAGGATTTGAACCAACTAACTGCACCGACGCAATCCCGTAAGTTTCTTTCCGTATGCAACTCTAGCATTATTGTTTTATATATTTTTTCAATAAAGGAAATATATTAATATCAAAAATTACCAATTACATTTAACCTCTGCAACAACGCAATGCCCTAATGTCATTACGAAAGCACACAACCAAAAAAAAAAGAGAAAAAGAAAACTATGAAATAAAAGTATCGCTACAATATCCTAGTCTTAGCAACAACAATACATCCACCACTAAGACAACACCTGAAATTCAGACTCTCCAAAAGCGACGCCTCCAAGAAGGGAACAGTGCACCAGCACCGTCGTCGCCCGATCAAAGATCTTAGGTTTTCACCCTGAAGATAATTTCCGCTCTCAAAACAATACCTTCAACAAGGACATTGCCAGGCACAATCAGTTAAGGGCAGACCTTGGGTTTTCACCTTGAAAGGTAAGACTCCGAACTTCACATGTGTTGCCGCCCCCACTTTTATACCACTGCTGCGAAACCCGGAACACCAAGCAAGTCCTCAACGGCACATACTTGAACCTCCCTTAGCTAGTACTTCAATCCGGCCTTCATGATATTCTCTCCTTCTGACTTCACCATGGCTCAAGTGTCACTTGATGTCAACACAGAGCTTCGCGCATATCCCTCCAGAACCAAACGGTCGGAATAAAAACATGGGTGCGCACGACCAAATACCACCGATCCAGCAAACTCCAGGCAATAGAAGCACTATTACATTCGTCGGTGGTGCCTTCCGGAACTCAACACTCCGGCCAGATCGAGAAGGGGAGACCTCAGTCAGGCCTTCATCTTCGCCCAAGAGAGACCCTAGGACCGTCGCCTTTATTCAGTTCGGGCCCCCACACCGGCGACCATCCCAGGCTGGCCAAGGTTGCCGCCAGAGACACCATGCACAAATCGCGTAGTCCGGAGACGCCGCTCACGTCCGGGCACCACCACAGCCGAAACGCCAGCCCTCCACCGCCAGCCACTGAGAGGCGAGGAGAAGAGGACCTAGGGTTTCCCCCTGCAGCCCGCCCCCACCCATCCCCTCCGCCGTCGGCAGGGCTCACCACCACCTCATCGTCGTCGTGCCACCGCCGAGCCTAGCCCGAGCGCCGCCACTGAGGCCCTCGACGAGAGGGCCGCACCCTGGCCCGAGGAGGAAGTCCCACGTCCACCCCCTCACGCGAGAGAGGACGAGGAATCCCCACCGGCGCCAGCGCCGACCAGGCTTTGCCTGGCCGTGCCCCTGGCGGCGGCGAGGGAGGGGGGAGAGGGGGGTGGTGGCGGCGACACGGGAGAGGCAAACAAATAAAGTGCGGAAGCCATCCCATAGTCTATTGTTTTACATATGTGTCAATGTTTGTGTGATTCCACCGTAGGTAAAAGAAATAATTCTTACATGAGGCTGGAGCGAATGTTAGATTTTCTACCAGATATAGTGCAAAAGATTTCTTAGGAATTCTTTTACATGGGATTCAATCTTACAAATCAGACAAAAACTATAGAAAAAAACCCCAAATCCTCTGAATCCTACAAAGTTCTATCAAAAATCATTTGAATCAAAAAGGTTCTCAGCTTTTCTATAAAGTTCCATAGTGCATATGGTATAATACATTATATCACCGAGAAATTCATTTATTAGTTTGTACAGTTATTTTTTCTTGGGATGTGCCATGTTATGATTTCATGGCATGTTACCAAATTCACATCTTTTTGCATCCAGTGATATGCCATGTTCGTACTACCTCAGTTCGAGTGAACAGGGTTTGTAGTAAACTGCTAAAGTGATCGCACAAATTTTCATATATGTTTACTACAAGTTATTATAAATTTAACACGGTCTAGACATTGCTTGAGTAAACCTTCCTTGCTTCGCGAGTTGGTTAATGTGGCTAAAGATAATCCACATCCTATGATTATAGGTGGAGATTTTAATTCGCTACGATTCACTTATGAGAAGAGTAGAGGCAGATTCGACGATCAATGGTGTCTTTCTTGTTCAGTGTTGTCATAGATAGTTTAAATTTGAGAGAAGTTTAATGATTGGGAGACAGTTTACTCGGGCAAATAGTCTTCCGGAGCCGATATACGCGAAGCTGGATCGTGTATTTATGGATTTAGATTGGGAATCAAAATTTTCGCTGATGTGCTTCTGCTCAGGAGGAGACTTTGTCGGATCAGGATCCCATGGTGTTAACCACTGGAACGACTAGACTGCAATGTAAACGCCAATTCAAATTTGAAATTGGTTGGTTACACCGATAAGGTTTTTTTTTTATTTGGTTAAAAATGTGTGGGAGAGGCTAGAGGCAGGTGTTAATCACATTTAAGTGTGGAATGATAACTACAAGCTATGCATAAATACCTTGGTGGATGGGCGCAACATTTGGCTAGGCAGCTCAAAACTAAAAAGCTTCCCTTACCATCCTTGATTGATGAGTTGGAGGCTCTAGCTAAGGTTAAGCCACTATCTACGCAAGAGATTGAACTAAAAACTAAATATTAGGCGACAATGGATGATATAATGTGAGAAGAGGAGCTCAAATGGTACCAATGCTCTATGGCCCAATTCATTTTGAAAGGAGACTCGAACACAAGATACTTCCATTGTGTCACTAATGGCAGACATCGAAAGAAACTTAATGGTATGATAGCTGGTCATAAGCCACTTAAATCCTACATTACTAATTACTAAAAAAATCTTTTCGAGAAATCAGAAGAATGAGACTTCTCAATGGATGAGTCCCGAATAGATGACCCTCCTCAAGTTTTCGAGAGGAAAAGGCCTATCAAAACCGCATGACCAAATGGTTTGCTAGCAGAGTTCTATCAAAACTTCTGGGAGATAATCAAATCGGACATGTTGGTGATGTTCAACGCAGCTCATGAAGGACATTTGACCTTGTCTTGGCAAGGAGATAGTGAGAAGAACAAATATCGACTAACTAAATGGAATATTGTTTGTCGTCCAAAAGATCAAGGAGGATTTAGTATTCATGACCTTTAGGTAAAAAGCCAAGCAATTCTTGGAAAATGGTTATTCAAACTTCTAACTAAAAATGGTATTTGGCAAACCATTCTAAACAAAGTATGTTGGCTCAAAGGCTTTAATGTTCCAGGTTTATTGGAAACCGCGTGAAGGACAGCTTAAGCTATTTCTCTTTAATTTCGGTGAGATAATTTTGTTACAGAAGTATAATGAAGCATAAAGGATCCAACAACATCAATATATATCTCCTGAATGTTAGCTTCCCACAAAAACCTTAACTATTAGGCTATAATTTTGGTGGTTGATCATGTAGTGCCACCCTCTCAAACTGCATTTATGCAGAAAAGAAAAATCCTTGATGGGGTAGTATCCCTGCATGAAACGGTTCATGAGTTACCTCGGAAAAAACATGAATGTGGTCATTCTAAAAATTGACTTTGAAACACCTTATGACAAGGTCAAATGTTCTTTCCTTCAACAAACACTCATAACGAAAGTTTTTCCTGGTGAGTAGCATGCTCTAATTCATAAAAAAATTCGGGGGCAGTATTGCAATCAAAGTCAATGATACGTTGGTATATACTTACAGACGAAAAAAAGATTAAGACAAGGCGATCCATTATCAGTTTATCACTCATGCTATTTATAAATCTTCAGTATGTCGATGATACGATTCTATTTATAAGAGCATTGATAAGCGTAGATTGCACACCATTGGGGAACCCCAAGAGGAAGGTATGATGAGCATAATAGCAATTTTTTCCTCAGTAAAAAACCAAGGTTTAATCGAACAGTAGGAGAAATGCGTGACTTCTGAAGGTGTTGCTAGCTGACTTGTGGCAGGGCGCACTACCGGCATCAGCAACAACGTGAAACCTGCACACAACACAACCAAAATACTTTGCCCCAACTTACAGTGAGGTTGTCAATCTCACCGGTTTTGCTGAAAACAAAGGATTAACCGTATAGTGTGGAAAGAGATGTTTGTTTGTAGTGGAATTAAAGAGAACAATGTTTGCAGTAAGTAAACAGAACAAGATGATTTTATCAGTGTGAAAGAAAGGACCGGGGTCCATAGTTCACTAGAGGTGTCTCTCCATAAAGATAAATAACATGCTGGGTGAACAAATTACAGCTGGGCAATTGACAGAATAAAGACCATACATGATAAGATGATTACTGATACGTCTCCGACGTATCGATAATTTCTTATGTTCCATGCCATATTATTGATGATACCTACATGTTTTATGCACACTTTATGTCATATTCGTGCATTTTCTGGAACTAACCTATTAACAAGATGCCGAAGAGCCGTTGTCTGTTTTCTGCTGTTTTTGGTTTCAGAAATCCTAGTAACGAAATATTCTCGGAATTGGACGAAATCAACGCCCGGGGTCCTATTTTGCCACGAAGCTTCCGAAGACCGAAGAGGAGTCGAAGTGGGGCCGCGAGGTGCCGCCACCATAGGGCGGCGCGGCCCAGGCCTTGGCCGCGCCGACCTATGGTGTGGGGCCCTCGTGTGGCCCCCCACGTTGCCCTTCCGCCTACTTAAAGCCTCCGTCGCGAAAACCCCAGTACGAAGAACCACGATACGGAAAACCTTCCGCAGACGCCGCCGCCGCCAATCCCATCTCGGGGGATTACGGAGATCTCCTCCGGCACCTCGCCGGAGAGGGGATTCATCTCCCGGAGGACTCTTCACCGCCATGGTCGCCTCCGGAGTGATGAGTGAGTAGTTCACCCCTGGACTATGGGTCCATAGCAGTAGCTAGATGGTTGTCTTCTCCTCATTGTGCTTCATTGTTGGATCTTGTGAGCTGCCTAACATGATCAAGATCATCTATCCGTAATGCTATATGTTGTGTTTGTCGGGATCCGATGGATAGAGAATACCATGTTATGTTAATTATCAAGTTATTACCTATGTGTTGTTTATGATCTTGCATGCTCTCCGTTATTAGTAGAGGCTCTGGCCAAGTTTTTGCTCTTAACTCCAAGAGGGAGTATTTATGCTCGATAGTGGGTTCATGCCTACATTGATATCTGGGACAGTGACAGAAAATTCTAAGGTTGTGTTGTGCTGTTGCCACTAGGGATAAAACATTGATGCTATGTCTAAGGATGTAGTTGTTGATTACATTACGCACCATACTTAATGCAATTGTCTGTTGCTTTCCAACTTAATACTGGAAGGGGTTCGGATGATAACCTGAAGGTGGACTTTTTAGGCATAGATGCAGTTGGATGGCGGTATATGTACTTTGTCGTAATGCCCAATTAAATCTCACTGTACTTATCATGACATGTATGTGCATTGTTATGCACTCTCTATTTGTCAATTGCCCGACTGTAGTTTGTTCACCCAACATGCTTTTATCTTATGGGAGAGACACCTCTAGTGAACTGTGGACCCCGGTCCATTCTTTTATACTGAAATACAAATCTGCTGCAATACTTGTTTTTACTGTTTTCTCTCGCAAACAATCATCTTCCACACAATACGGTTAATCCTTTGTTACGAGTAAGCCGGTGAGATTGACAACCTCACTCGTTTCGTTGGGGCAAAGTACTTTGGTTGTGTTGTGCAGGTTCCACGTTGGCGCCGGAATCCCTGGTGTTGCGCCGCACTACATCCCGCCGCCATCAACCTTCAACGTGCTTCTTGGCTCCTCCTGGTTCGATAAACCTTGGTTTCTTTCCGAGGGAAAACTTGCTGCTGTGCGCATCATACCTTCCTCTTGGGGTTCCCAACGAACGTGTGAGTTACACGCCATCAAGCTCTTTTTCTGGCGCCGTTGCCGGGGAGATCAAGACACGCTGCAAGGGGAGTCTCCACTTCTCAATCTCTTTACTTTGTTTTTGTCTTGCTTTATTTACTACTTTGTTTGCTGCATTATATCAAAACACAAAAAAAATTAGTTGCTAGCTTTACTTTATTTACTATCTTGTTTGCTATATCAAAAACACAAAGAAATTAGTTTACTTGCATTTACTTTATCTAGTTTGCTTTATTTACTACTGCTAAAATGGCCACCCCTGAAAATACTAAGTTGTGTGACTTCACAACCACAAATAATAATGATTTCTTATGCACACCTATTGCTCCACCTGCTACTACATCGGAATTCTTTGAAATTAAACCTGCTTTACTGAATCTTGTTATTAGAGAGCAATTTTCTGGTGTTAGTTCTGATGATGCTGCTGCCCATCTTAATAACTTTGTTGAATTGTGTGAAATGCAAAAGTATAAAGATGTAGATGGTGACATTATAAAATTAAAATTGTTTCCTTTCTCATTAAGACGAAGAGCTAAAGATTGGTTGCTATCTCTCGCCTAAGAATAGTATTGATTCATGGACTAAATGTAAGGATGCTTTTATTGGTAGATATTATCCCCCTGCTAAAATTATATCTTTGAGGAGTAGCATAATGAATTTTAAACAATTAGATAATGAACATGTTGCTCAAGCTTGGGAAAGAATGGAATCTTTGGTTAAAAATTGCCCAACCCATGGACTGACTACTTGGATGATCATCCAAACCTTCTATGCAGGACTAAATTTTTCTTCGCGGAATTTATTGGATTCAGCTGCTGGAGGTACCTTTATGTCCATCACTCTTGGTGAAGCAACAAAGCTTCTTGATAATATGATGGTTAATTACTCTGAATGGCACACGGAAAGAGCTCCACAAGGTAAGAAGGTAAATTCTGTGGAAGAATACTCTTCCTTGAATGATAAGGTTGATGCTATTATGTCTATGCTTGTGAATGATAGGACTAATGTTGATCCTAATAATGTTCTGTTAGCTTCATTGGTTGCCCAAGAAGAACATGTTGATGTAAACTTCATTAAAAATAATAATTTCAACAACAATGCTTATCGTAACAATTCTAGTAATAACTATAGGCCATATCCTTATAATAATGGTAACGGTTATGCTAATTCTTATGGGAATTCTTACAACAATAATAGGAACACACCCCCTGAACTTGAAGCTATGCTTAAAGAATTTATTAGTACACAAACTGCCTTTAACAAATCTGTTGAGGAAAAGCTCAATAAAATTGATATTCTCGCTTCTAAGGTTGATAGTCTTGCCTCTGATGTTGATCTTTTGAAATCGAAAGTTATGCCTAATAGGGATATTGAAAATAAAATTGTTACTACAGCAAATGCCATCCAAGTTAGAATTAATGAGAATATAAGATTAATGGCTGAACTGCGTGCTAGGTGGGATAGAGAAGAAAATGAAAAACTAGCTAAAGAGAAAAATGTAGCTAAAGTTTGGACTATTACCACCACTAGCAATGCTAATGATTCACATGTTGCTGCACCTCCTACTATCAATGGTAAAATAATTGGTGTTGGCAATGTTTCTACTCCTAGTGCAAAGCGCGCAAAATTACCCGAAACCGCTAAAACTGCTGAAACCACTCGTGATAAAACCGCTGAAATTTTTTCCAACCTTGGGGATGATAATCCCATTGCTTTAGATTGTAATGATTTAGATTTTGATGATTGCCACATCTCTGAAGTTATAAAGTTCTTACAAAAACTTGCTAAAAGTCCTAATGCTAGCAGCTGTAAACTTGGCTTTCACAAAACATATTACAAATGCTCTCATAAAAGCTAGAGAAGAGAAACTAAAACTTGAAACTTCTATTCCTAGAAAGCTAGAGGATGGTTGGGAGCCCATCATTAAAATGAGGGTCAAAGATTTTGATTGTAATGCTTTATGTGATCTTGGTGCAAGTATTTCGTTATGCCTAAGAAAGTCTATGATATGCTTGACTTGCCACCATTGAAAAACCGTTATCCGGATGTTAATCTCGCCGATAATGCTAAAAAGAAACCTTTGGAGAGAGTTGATAATGTTCATATTATGGTTAACAATAACCTTGTCCCCGTTGATTTTGTTGTCTTGGATATTGAATGCAATGCATCTTGCCCCATTATATTGGGAAGACCTTTTCTTCGAACCGTTGGTGCTACTATTGATATGAAGGAAGGTAATATTAAATATATATTTCCTCTCAAGAAAGGTATGAAACACTTCCCTAGAAAGAGAATGAAGTTACCTTATGATTCTATTATTAGAACAAATTATGATGTTGATGCTTCGTCTCTTGATGTTACTTGATTTACACTTTCTGCGCCTAGCTGAAAGGCGTTAAAGAAAAGCGCTTATGGGAGACAACCCATGTTTTTACTACAGTATTTTTGTTTTATATTTGAGTCTTGGAAGTTGTTTACTACTGTAGCAACCTCTCCTTATCTTAGTTTTATGTTTTGTTGTGCCAAGTAAAGTCTTTGATAGTAAAGTAAATACTAGATTTGGATTACTGCGCGTGAAACAGATTTCTTTGCTGTCACGAATCTGGGTCTAATTCTCTGTAGGTAACTCATAAAATTAAGCCAATTTACGTGAGTGATCCTCAGATATGTACGCAACTTTCATTCAATTTGGGCATTTTCATTTGAGCAAGTCTGGTGCCCTAATAAAATCCATCTTTACGGACTGTTCTGTTTTGACAGATTCTGTCTTTTATTTCGCATTGCCTCTTTTGCTATGTTGGATGAATTTCTTTGATCCATTAATGTCCAGTAGCTTTATGCAATGTCCAGAAGTGTTAAGAATGATTGTGTCACCTCTGAACATGTTAATTTTTATTGTGCACTAACCCTCTAATGAGTTGTTTCGAGTTTGGTGTGGAGGAAGTTTTCAAGGATCAAGAGAGGAGTATGATGCAATATGATCAAGGAGAGTGAAAGCTCTAAGCTTGGGGATGCCCCGGTGGTTCACCCCTGCATATTCTAAGAAGACTCAAGCGTATAAGCTTGGGGATGCCCAAGGCATCCCCTTATTCATCGACAACATTATCAGGTTCCTCCCCTGAAACTATATTTTTATTCCGTCACATCTTATGCACTTTGCTTGGACCGTCAGTTTGTTTTTGTTTTTTTGTTTTGTTTGAATAAAATGGATCCTAGCATTCACTTTGTGGGATAGAGACACGCTCCGCTTTAGCATATGGACAAGTATGTCCTTAGGCTTTACTCATAATATTCATGGCGAAGTATCTTCTTCGTTAAATTGTTATATGGTTGGAATTGGAAAATGCTACATGTAGTAATTCTAAAATGTCTTGGATAATTTGATACTTGGAAATTGTTGTGCTCATGTTTAAGCTCTTGCATCATATACTTTGCACCCATTAATGAAGAAACACTTAGAGCTTGCTAATTTGGTTTGCATATTTGGTTTCTCTAGAGTCTAGATAACATCTAGTATTGAGTTTTGAACAACAAGGAAGACGGTGTAGAGTCTTATAATGTTTACAATATGTCTTTTATGTGAGTTTTGCTGCACCGTTCATCCTTGTGTTTTTTTCAAATAACCTTGCTAGCCTAAACCTTGTATCGAGAGGGAATACTTCTCATGCATCCAAAATCCTTGAGCCAACCACTATGCCATTTGTGTCCACCATACCTACCTACTACATGGTATTTATCCGCCATTCCAAAGTAAATTTCTTGAGTGCTACCTTTAAAATTCCATCATTACCTTTGCAATATATAGCTCATGGGACAAATAGCTTAAAAACTATTGTGGTATTGAATATGTACTTATGCACTTTATCTCTTATTAAGTTGCTTGTTGTGCGATAACCATGCTTACGGGGACGCCATCAACTATTCTTTGTTGAATATCATGTGAGTTGCTATGCATGTCCGTCTTGTCTGAAGTAAGAGAGATCTACCACCTTAATGGTTGGAGCATGCATTTTGTTAGAGAAGAACATTGGGCCGCTAACTAAAGCCATGATTCATGGTGGAAGTTTCAGTTTTGGACATATATCCTCAATCTCATATGAGAATAATAATTGTTGCCACATGCTTATGCATTAAAGAGGAGTCCATTATCTGTTGTCCATGTTGTCCCGGTATGGATGTCTAAGTTGAGAATAATCAAAAGCGAGAAATCCAAAATGTGAGCTTTCTCCTTAGACCTTTGTACATGCGGCGTGGAGGTACCCCATTGTGACACTTGGTTAAAACATGTGTATTGCAATGATCCGGTAGTCCAAGCTAATTAGGACAAGGTGCGGGCACTATTAGTATACTATGCATGAGGCTTGCAACTTGTAGGATATAATTTACATAACTCATATGCTTTATTACTACCGTTGACAAAATTGTTTCATGTTTTCAAATTAAAAGCTCTAGCACAAATATAGCAATCGATGCTTTCCTCTTTGAAGGACCATTCTTTTTACTTTTATGTTGAGTCGAGTTCACCTATTTCTCTCCATCTCAAGAAGCAAACACTTGTGTGAACTGTGCATTGATTCCTACATACTTGCATATTGCACTTGTTATATTACTCTATGTTGACAATTATCCATGAGATATACATGTTACAAGTTGAAAGAAACCGCTGAAACTTAATCTTCCTTTGTGTTGCTTCAATACCTTTACTTTGATTTATTGCTTTACGAGTTAACTCTTATGCAAGACTTATTGATGCTTGTCTTGAAGTACTATTCATGAAAAGTCTTTGCTTTATGATTCACTTGTTTACTCATGTCATTACCATTGTTTTGATCGCTGCATTCATTACATATGTTTACAAATAGTATGATCAAGGTTATGATGGCATGTCACTTCAGAAATTATCTTTGTTATCGTTTTACCTGCTCGGGACGAGCAGAACTAAGCTTGGGGATGCTGATACGTCTCCGACGTATCGATAATTTCTTATGTTCCATGCCATATTATTGATGATACCTACATGTTTTATGCACACTTTATGTCATATTCGTGCATTTTCCGGAACTAACCTATTAACAAGATGCCGAAGAGCCGATTCGTTGTTTTCTCGCTGTTTTTGGTTTCAGAAATCCTAGTAACGAAATATTCTCGGAATTGGACGAAATCAACGCCCAGGGTCCTATTTTGCCACGAAGCTTCCGGAAGACCGAAGAGGAGTCGAAGTGGGGCCGCGAGGTGCCGCCACCATAGGGCGGCGCGGCCCAGGCCTTGGCCGCGCCGACCTATGGTGTGGGGCCCTCGTGTGGCCCCCCACGTTGCCCTTCCGCCTACTTAAAGCCTCCGTCGCGAAAACCCCAGTACGAAGAACCACGATACGGAAAACCTTCCAGAGACGCCGCCGCCGCCAATCCCATCTCGGGGGATTCTCGGAGATCTCCTCCGGCACCCTGCCGGAGAGGGGATTCATCTCCCGGAGGACTCTTCACCGCCATGGTCGCCTCCGGAGTGATGAGTGAGTAGTTCACCCCCGGACTATGGGTCCATAGCAGTAGCTAGATGGTTGTCTTCTCCTCATTGTGCTTCATTGTTGGATCTTGTGAGCTGCCTAACATGATCAAGATCATCTATCTGTAATGCTATATGTTGTGTTTGTCGGGATCCGATGGATAGAGAATACCATGTTATGTTAATTATCAAGTTATTACCTATGTGTTGTTTATGATCTTGCATGCTCTCCGTTATTAGTAGAGGCTCTGGCCAAGTTTTTTCTCTTAACTCCAAGAGGGGGTATTTATGCTCGATAGTGGGTTCATGCCTACATTGATACCTGGGACAGTGACAGAAAGTTCTAAGGTTGTGTTGTGCTGTTGCCACTAGGGATAAAACATTGATGCTATGTCTAAGGATGTAGTTGTTGATTACATTACGCACCATACTTAATGCAATTGTCCGTTGCTTTGCAACTTAATACTTGGAAGGGGTTCGGATGATAACTTTGAAGGTGGACTTTTTAGGCATAGATGCGATTGGATGGCGGTCTATGTACTTTGTCGTAATGCCCAATTAAATCTCACTCGTACTTATCATGACATGTATGTGCATTGTTATGCCCTCTCTATTTGTCAATTGTCCGATCGTAATTTGTTCACCCAACATGCTTTTATCTTATGGGAGAGACACCTCTAGTGAACTGTGGACCCCGGTCCATTCTTTTATACTTGAAATACAAATCTGCTGCAATACTTGTTTTTACTCGTTTTCTCTGCAAACAATCATCTTCCACACAATACGGTTAATCCTTTGTTACGGCAAGCCGGTGAGATTGACAACCTCACTGTTTCGTTGGGGAAAAGTACTTTGGTTGTGTTGTGCAGGTTCCACGTTGGCGCCGGAATCCCTGGTGTTGCGCCGCACTACATCCCGCCGCCATCAACCTTCAACGTGCTTCTTGGCTCCTCCTGGTTCGATAAACCTTGGTTTCTTTCTGAGGGAAAACTTGCTGCTGTGCGCATCATACCTTCCTCTTGGGGTTCCCAACGAACGTGTGAGTTACACGCCATCAATTACTATGAGATTTGTTTGTGCATTACAACATAATACATATACTGTAATCCAACTGCGTCTATGACTAATAATTTACCTTCCGGTTAGCGTCCGCACCCCTTTCAGTATTAAGTTGCAAGCAACAGATTATCGCATTAAGCAATGTGTGTAAAGTAAACAATAGAATTATCCTTAGACAAAGCATTGTTGTTTTCTCCCTAGTAGCAATAGCACATCTACAACCTTAGAAGTTATTGTGAGTCTTCCAGATTACTAGAGGCATGAACTCACTATCGAGCATAAATACTCCCTCTTTGAGTCACAAGCACATACTTGGCCAGAACATCTACTAGCAACGGAGAGCATGCAAGATCACAAATAACATATGACAAGTATATAATCGATCTCAACATAGTATTCATTATTCATTGGATCCCAGCAAACACAACATGTAGCATTACATAAAAATGATCTTGATCATGATAGGCAGCTCACAAGATCTAAACATGAAGCATAAATTGGAGAAGACAACCATCTAGCTACTGCTATGGACCCGTAGTCCAGAGATGAACTACTCATGCATCAGTTCGGAGGCGGGCATGGCGATGAAGAGGCCTCCGGTGATGATCTCCCTCTCCGGCAGGATTCCGGAAAGAGCTTCAGAACCCTCCCGATCTAGGGTCGGCGATGGCGGCCGCGATGGAACTTTTCGTGGATGGAGGCTCGGGTCTTTAGGTTTTTCCCGAATAGGTGAATAAATAGGTGGAAGAGCGAGGTCGGTGGGTGCCCGAGGGGCCCACACCACCCTTGGCGCGGCCAGGGCCTGGGCCGTGCCAAGGGCAGGTGAGGCCGCCTCGTGGCGCTTCTTCGTCTCCCCTCCGGACTCCGTCTTCGTTATAGTAAAATAGGAAGTTCGGCTTTTGTTTTGTCCAATTCCGAGAATATTTCCTTTATAACTTTTCTGAAATATAAAACAGCAGAAAACATGGAACTGGCACTGTGGCATCTTGTCAATAGGTTAGTTCCAGAAAATGTATAAAAGTGTAATGAAGTGTAAGCAAAACATATAGAAATTGGTGTAAAACAAGCATGGAGGATCAAAAATTATAGATACGTTTGCAACATATCAACATCCCCAAGTCCTGCTCATCCTCGAGTAGGTAAGTGATGTCTACACACGCTTCTATATCCAAGTGCAGAGATTTGTAGAACAACAGCAAGTTTCCTGTAAGTGGATCACCCCGAGGTTTATTGAACTCATGGTGGTAGAGGTCAAAGATATCCCTCCCAAGTAACTTTGCAATTACGATACAAGAAGTCTCTTGTGCCCCCAACACATCCAATACACTTCTCAGGTGTATAGGTGCACTAGTTTGGCGAAGAGATAGTGAAATACAAGTAATATGGATGATTATGAGTGGTAATTGCAATCTGCAATAAAAATGTCAGCAACCAAACATGTAGCAGAACTGGTTGTAAACGGTGTTTCAATGCTTGGAAACAAGGCCTAGGGATCATACTTTCACTAGTGAACACTCTCAACAATGATATCATAATTGAACACGTAGATATTATCACTTCACTACGCTACTTTGAACACTCTGGTTTGATAATAAACACAAATTCACTGCATAGGTCTACATAGGCATTCCTTAAAGTTCGCATTCCCAATCTATGGATACCCCACGCTATCACTTTGAGCATACAAAGATGGTACTAACTAGATGCCAAAATTCATAAATTTTTCTGTAAATTAAGCTTAAGAAACAAACATGGTGTGCACACTGCCACCTTCACACTGCTGGACAAGGTGTGACCGAAGATCACATAATAAAACCACTTGAGTAGCACAATAATTGAAGAATAACATCTACTTATTCAACTAGATTACAAAGCTCATGATCACATAAAGATCATACATGGAGAGATAGATAGACCACATTGCTACCGGTAAAGCCCTCAGCCTCGGGGGAGAACTACTCACTCCTCATCGTGGGAGTCAGCAATGGTGATGAAGATGGCAGTGGAGTCGATGGAGATGGCTCCGGGGCAATTCCCTGTCCCGGCAGGGTGCCGGAACAGAGACTTCTATCCCCCGAATCTTTTCTGCGACGGCAGCGGAGCTACGGAACTTTTCGTGGATGGAGGCCGATTGATTTAAGGTTTTTGCTTCGAGAGGCATTCATAGGCGGAAGGGCGAGGTCGGTGGAGGCCAGGGCCCCCAGACCACCCCAAGGTGCCCAAGATGAAGGGAAAGAGGAGCAAGAACTAGAGGAGGAGCCGGATGGAGTGGGCGGAGTCCAGGACGTGTGCTGCTGCTGCAAAGCAGCTTTTTATTTTGTTGTTGTTAATATGTTGGTGTTGTCAAGAACCTAAGAACCTTATTATGGCTGCTGTATGCAGCTTATTATCTACCTATTATCTATCCCTATTGTACTATACTTGATTGTTGGGAACCCTTGATTGCTTAGATGTTTTTAGAGTGCACTGCATTCAAACTAAAAAGAGTGAACCTACACACTAAAACCTAGACTAGATACAAACTGAATTAGACGAATTAAATAAAAAACCAAAAAATCTTATATACATGCACGGAGGGAGTAGATATGAACCAAGATTGGTGAGGTCATTAATATGGATCAGAGGGAGTACTAGATTTGCTGCCATATTGAGCAAAAAACGAGGGCCAAAAGGAACAAATAATTGAAGAAAGACAGAAATATAAGCTTCTCTAGATTTGATAATAGTTTGGTGAAAAAAGACAGAGAGAAAGAGGGGAAAAAGGTGCTCTTAAAAAGGGATATGCCAATTTGGGCCGAGAGAGACAGAACCCAGCTCCTGCTCACGTACAACCAAACGCGGTCTCGTCCTGTCCCACGCGGTCCCTTTCTACCAGCCCCACGCGATGCAGCCCCACACGTCAGCACGGAACGGTCAACTAAACAGGAATCCTACCATCCGACCTCCTTCTGCGGGTTTCAGACAAGGGCCTGGGGAAAACTAAGAAAAACTAAGGAGCTGGGGAAAACTGAGTACAACTAAGGAACCGAGAGCACGAAAATAGAAAGCCCAAAAAATTATAGATACATCTGCAACATATCAGTAAGTGATAAAAAAAATAATTTTTGAGGTGACATGAAGCCAAAACAATCTTGACCAAGTTATTGTAAAAGCATTCTGAGCTGGGATCAAAGTACTCTAAACATAGGCATGATAGATATAATTCTAACAATAGAACTTACCAACTATGTTACAACATGAGAAGTAACTCAAACAAAAGATCATGAATAATTATGCACCGAAAGCAACTGTTTGTTTTTTTAGCATAGAGAAAACATAGCAAAGTGGTACTCAGCTTGTCCTTTACGAAGTAGCAAAACATAAATGCTAGGACACCCTTTAAAGTTCAAAGGGTGACTAGATACAAGTAATTTGAGAACAAGCAATAGCATACTCATGAATCAACTAATAATAAATTTTGGGACTATGCACATTATACTCAGAATAACAACTATGCTCTCTTAACTGGTGCATAAAGTAAAAAGATGAAAACTCAACATAAAAGTAAAAGATAGGCCATGCGCAGAGGGAAGCAAGATTACTCATGTGCTAGAGCTTTTTATTTTGAGTACAATAGAGGTGTTGAACATATATTTTGAGAGGTATGTATGTCTATGTCAACGAATGGCATCAAATGATCTATCATCTTTTCATGTTTAATGGCTTTAAGAGCGACTCCCATAGAGAGAACAATAAATTTCCTCTTCTTCTTTGTTTAAACAAGCTAAGTTCATGATTTCTCAAGTACATAGTGTTAGGAGATTTAGATTATTGGTTCAATTTATATTTACTGGGTGGGCACCCATGCCTACTCTTTTGTAAAATTAAGGACTAGCACATTGTGCATATTAGTCAAAGTTTGAAGCCATGATTAACATGAAAAAGATGATAAAGCATTCAACGACTTCCTCATGAGCTAAAACAAAACACAAAACAACTAATAATCTTTGAAGGTTTAAAGGTAGCACACAAGTGATACGCGTACAACACGCGTCCGTTGGGAACCCCAAGAGGAAGGTGTGATGCGTACAGCGGCAAGTTTTCCCTCAGAAAGAAACCAAGGTTTATCGAACCAGGAGGAGCCAAGAAGCACGTTGAAGGTTGATGGCGGCGGGATGTAGTGCGGCGCAACACCAGAGATTCCGGCGCCAACGTGGAACCTGCACAACACAACCAAAGTACTTTGCCCCAACGAAACAGTGAGGTTGTCAATCTCACCGGCTTGCTGTAACAAAGAATTAGATGTATAGTGTGGATGATGATTGTTTGCAGAGAACAGTAGAACAAGTATTGCAGTAGATTGTATTCAATGTAAAAGAATGGACCGGGGTCCACAGTTCACTAGAGGTGTCTCTCCCATAAGATAAATAGCATGTTGGGTGAACAAATTACAGTCGGGCAATTGACAAATAAAGAGAGCATAACAATGCACATACATGATATGGTGAGTATTGTGAGATTTAATTGGGCATTACGACAAAGTACATAGACCGCTATCCAGCATGCATCTATGCCTAAAAAGTCCACCTTCAGGTTATCATCCGAACCCCTTCCGGTATTAAGTTGCAAACAACGAGACAATTGCATTAAGTATGGTGCGTAATGTAATCAATAACTACATCCTCGGACATAGCATCAATGTTTTATCCCTAGTGGCAACAGACACATCCACAACCTTAGAACTTTCTGTCACTCGTCCCAGATTTAATGGAGGCATGAACCCACTATCGAGCATAAATACTCCCTCTTGGAGTTAAGAGTAAAAACTTGGCCGAGCCTCTACTAATAACGGAGAGCATGCAAGATCATAAACAACACATAGGTAATAGATTGATAATCAACATAACATAGTATTCTCTATCCATCGGATCCCGACAAACACAACATATAGAATTACGGATAGATGATCTTGATCATGTTAGGCAGCTCACAAGATCCGACAATGAAGCACATGAGGAGAAGACGACCATCTAGCTACTGCTATGGACCCATAGTCCAGGGGTGAACTACTCACTCATCACTCCGGAGGCGACCATGGCGGTGAAGAGTCCTCCGGGAGATGATTCCCCTCTCCGGCGAGGGTGCCGGAGGCGATCTCCGAGAATCCCCCGAGATGGGATTGGCGGCGGCGGCATCTCGCAAGGTTTTCCGTATCGTGGCTCTCGGTACTCGGGGGTTTCGCGACGAAGGCTTTAAGTAGGCGGAAGGGCAACGCGGGGGCCACACAAGGGCCGGTGTCGGCGCCTCGTGGCCCCACTTCCTTTCCCCTCGGTCTTCCGGAAGCTTCGTGCAAAAATAGGACCCCGGGCGTTGATTTCGTCCAATTCCGAGAATATTTCCTTACTAGGATTTCTGAAACCAAAAACAGCAGAAAACAAGAATCGGCTCTTCGGCATCTCGTTAATAGGTTAGTGCCGGAAAATGCATAAATACGACATATAATGTGTATAAAACATGTAGATATCATCAATAATGTGGCATGGAACATAAGAAATTATCGATACGTCGGAGACGTATCAGCATCCCCAAGCTTAGTTCCTGCTCGTCCCGAGCAGTAAACGATAACAAAATAATTTCCGGAGTGACATGCCATCATAACCTTGATCATACTATTGTAAGCATATGTAATGAATGCAGCGATCAAAACAATGGTAATGACATGAGTAAACAACTGAATCATAAAGCAAAGACTTTTCATGAATAGTACTTCAAGACAAGCATCAATAAGTCTTGCATAAGAGTTAACTCATAAAGCAATAAATCAAAGTAAAGGTATTGAAGCAACACAAAGGAAGATTAAGTTTCAGCGGTTTCTTTCAACTTATAACATGTATATCTCATGGATATTTGTCAATGTAAAGTAATATAACAAGTGCAATATGCAAGTATGTAGGAATCAATGCACAGTTCACACAAGTGTTTGCTTCTTGAGGTGGAGAGAGATAGGTGAACTGACTGAACATAAAAGTAAAAGAAAGGCCCTTCGCAGAGGGAAGCATTGATTGCTATATTTGTGCTAGAGCTTTGGTTTTGAAAACAAGAAACAATTTTGTCAACGGTAGTAATAAAGCATATGTATCATGTAAATTATATCTTACAAGTTGCAAGCCACATGCATAGTATACTAATAGTGCCCGCACCTTGTCCTAATTAGCTTGGATTACCGGGATTATCGCAATACACATGTTTTAACCAAGTGTCACAAAGGGGTACCTCCATGCCGCCTCGTACAAAGGTCTAAGGAGAAAGCTCGCATTTGGATTTCTCGCTTTTGATTATTCTCAACTTAGACATCCATACCAGGACAACATAGACAACAGGATAATGGACTCCTCTTTAATGCATAAGCATGTAGCAACAATTAGTATTCTCATATGAGATTGAGGATATATGTCCAAAACTGAAACTTCCACCATGATTCATGGCTTTAGTTAGCGGCCCAATGTTCTTCTCTAACAATATGCATGCTCTAACCATTTAAATGAGTGGTAATTCTCCTTTACTTAAGACAAGTCGGACATGCATAGCAACTCACATGATATTCAACAAAGAGTAGTTGATGGCGTCCCCAGGAACATGGTTATCGCACAACAAGCAACTTAATAAGAGATAAAGTGCATAAGTAGATATTCAATACCACAATAGTTTTTAAGCTATTTGTCCCATGAGCTATATATTGCAAAGGTAAAGAATGGAAATTTTAAAGGTAGCACTCAAGCAATTTACTTTGGAATGGCGGAGAAATACCATGTAGTAGGTAGGTATGGTGGACACAAATGGCATAGTGGTTGGCTCAAGGATTTTGGATGCATGAGAAGTATTCCCTCTCGATACAAGGTTTAGGCTAGCAAGGTTATTTGAAACAAACACAAGGATGAACCGGTGCAGCAAAACTCACATAAAAGACATATTGTAAACATTATAAGACTCTACACCGTCTTCCTTGTTGTTCAAACTCAATACTAGAAATTATCTAGAATTTAGAGAGACCAAATATGCAAACCAAATTTAGCAAGCTCTAGGTGTTTCTTCATTAATAGGTGCAAAGTATATGATGCAAGAGCTTAAACATGAGCACAACAATGCCAAGTATCAAATTATCCAAGACATTTTAGAATTACTACATGTAGCATTTCCCGATTCCAACCATATAACAATTTAACGAAGAAGATTCAACCTTCGCCATGAATACTATGAGTAAAGCCTAAGGACATATTTGTCCATATGCAACAACGGAGCGTGTCTCTCTCCCACACAATGAATGCTAGGATCCATTTTATTCAAACAAAATAAAAACAAAAACAAACCGACGCTCCAAGCAAAGCACATAAGATGTGATGGAATAAAAATATAGTTTCAGGGGAGGAACCTGATAATGTTGTCGATGAAGAAGGGGATGCCTTGGGCATCCCCAAGCTTAGACGCTTGAGTCTTCTTAAAATATGCAGGGGTGAACCACCGGGGCATCCCCAAGCTTAGAGCTTTCAGAGCTTTCACTCTCCTTGATCATATTGTATCATCTCCCTCTCTTGATCCTTGAAAACTTCCTCCACACCAAACTCGAAACAACTCATTAGAGGGTTAGTGCATAATCAAAATTTACATGTTCAGAGGTGACATAATTATTCTTAACACTTCTGGACATTGCACAAAGCTACTGAAAGTCAATGGAATCGAAAAATCCATCAAGCATATCAAAACAGGCAATGCGAAATAAAAGGCAGAATCTGTCAAAACAGAACAGTTCGTAAAGACGAATTTTATTGAGGCACCAGACTTGTTCAGATGAAAATTCTCAAATTGAATTAAAGTTGCATACATATCTGAGGATCACGCACGTAAATTGGCATATTTTTCTGAGCTACCTACAGAGAGGCAGGTCGAAATTCGTGACAGCAAAGAAATCTGTTTCTGCGCAGTAATCCAAATCTAGTATGAACCTTACTATCAACGACTTTACTTGGCACAACAATGCACAAACTAAGATAAGGAGAGGTTTCTACAGTAGTAAATTACTTCCAAGACTCAAATATAAAATAAAAGTACTGTAGTAAAAACATGGGTTGTCTCCCATAAGCGCTTTTGTTTAACACCTTTCAGCTAGGCGCAGAAAGTGTATATCAAGTATTATCAAGAGACGAAGTATCAACATCATAATTTGTTCTAATAATAGAATCAAAAGGTAACTTCATTCTCTTTTAGGGAAGTGTTCCATACCTTTCTTGAGAGGAAATTGATATTTAATATTACCTTCCTTCATATCAATGATAGCTCCAACAGTTCGAAGAAAAGGTCTTCCCAATATAATGGGACAAGATGCATTGCATTCAATATCCAAGACAACAAAATCAACGGGGACAAGGTTATTGTTAACGGTAATGCGAACATTATCAACTCTCCCCAAAGGTTTCTTTATAGCATTATCAACAAGATTAACATCCAAATAACAATTTTTCAATGGTGGCAAGTCAAGCATATCATAGATTTTCTTAGGCATAACGGAAATACTTGCACCAAGATCACATAAAGCATTACAATCAAAGTCATTGACCTTCATCTTAATGATGGGCTCCCAACCATCTTCTAACTTTCTAGGAATAGAAGTTTCAAGTTTTAGTTTCTCCTCTCTAGCTTTTATGAGAGCTTTTGTAATATGTTTTGTGAAAGCCAAGTTTATAGCACTAGCATTGGGACTCTTAGCAAGTTTTTGTAAGAACTTTATAACTTCAGAGATGTGGAAATCATCAAAATCCAAACCATTACAATCTAAAACAATGGGATCATCATCCCCAATGTTGGAAAAAATTTCAGCAGTTTTATCACAGGCAGTTTCAGCAGTTTTAGCAGTTTCCGGCAGTTTTGCAGGCTTTGCACTAGAAGTGGAAACATTGCCAACTCCAACTCTTTCACCATTATTAGTAGGAGGTGCAGCAACATGTGGAGCATTAGCATTGCTAGTGGTGGTAATAGTCCAAACTTTAGCTACATTATTCTCTTTAGCTAGTTTTTCATTTTCTTCTCTTTCCCACCTAGCATGCAATTCGGCCATCAATCTTATATTCTCATTAATTCTAACTTGGATGGCATTTGCTGTAGTAACAATTTTATTTTCAATATCCTTATTAGGCATAACTTTCGATTTCAAAAGATCAACATCAGAGGCAAGACTATCAACCTTAGAAGCGAGAATATCAATTTTATTGAGCTTTTCCTCAACGGATTTGTTAAAAGCAGTTTGTGTACTAATAAATTTTTTAAGCATAGCTTCAAGTCCAGGGGTGTGTTCCTATTATTGTTGTAAGAATTCCCATAAGAATTACCATAACCGTTACCATTATTATAAGGATATGGCCTATAGTTATTACTAGAATTGTTCCGATAAGCATTGTTGTTGAAATTATTATTTTTAATGAAGTTCACATCAACATGTTCTTCTTGGGCAACCAATGAAGCTAACGGAACATTATTAGGATCAATATTAGTCCTATCATTCACAAGCATAGACATAATAGCATCAATCTTATCACTCAAGGAAGAGGTTTCTTCGACAGAATTTACCTTCTTACCTTGTGGAGCTCTTTCCGTGTGCCATTCAGAGTAATTAATCATCATATTATCAAGGAGCTTTGTTGCTTCACCGAGAGTGATGGACATAAAGGTACCTCCAGCAGCTGAATCCAATAGGTTCCGTGAAGAAAAGTTCAGTCCTTGCAGCGTGTCTTGATCTCCCCGGTAACGGCGCCAGAAAATATGCTTGATACGCGTACAGCACGCGTCCGTTGGGAACCCCAAGAGGAAGGTGTG
This sequence comes from Lolium rigidum, assembly GCF_022539505.1. Taxonomy (NCBI): domain Eukaryota; kingdom Viridiplantae; phylum Streptophyta; class Magnoliopsida; order Poales; family Poaceae; genus Lolium; species Lolium rigidum. The sequence goes on along the minus strand of NC_061514.1, from coordinate 122,618,734 downwards.
ATACGTACAGCGGCAAGTTTTCCCTCAGAAAGAAACCAAGGTTTATCGAACCAGGAGGACCAAGAAGCACGTTGAAGGTTGATGGCGGCGGGATGTAGTGCGGCGCAACACCAGAGATTCCGGCGCCAATGTGGAACCTGCACAACACAACCAAAGTACTTTGCCCCAACGAAACAGTGTGAGGTTGTCAATCTCACCGGCTTGCTGTAACAAAGGATTAGATGTATAGTGTGGATGATGATTGTTTGCAGAGAACGATGAGAACAAGTATTGCGATGAGATTGTATTCAATGTAAAAGAATGAACCGGGGTCCACAGTTCACTAGAGGTGTCTCTCCCATAAGATAAATAGCATGTTGGGTGAACAAATTACAAGTCGGGCAATTGACAAATAAAGAGAGCATAACAATGCACATACATGATATGATGAGTATTGTGAGATTTAATTGGGCATTACGACAAAGTACATAGACCGCTATCCAGCATGCATCTATGCCTAAAAAGTCCACCTTCGAAGTTATCATCCGAACCCCTTCCAAGTATTAAGTTGCAAACAACGGACAATTGCATTAAGTATGGTGCGTAATGTAATCAATAACTACATCCTCGGACATAGCATCAATGTTTTATCCCTAGTGGCAACAGCACATCCACAACCTTAGAACTTTCTCGTCATCGTCCCAGATTTAATGGAGGCATGAACCCACTATCGAGCATAAATACTCCCTCTTGGAGTTAAGAGTAAAAACTTGGCCGCAGCCTCTACTAATAACGGAGAGCATGCAAGATCATAAACAACACATAGGTAATAGATTGATAATCAACATAACATAGTATTCTCTATCCATCGGATCCCGACAAACACAACATATAGAATTACAGATAGATAATCTTGATCATGTTAGGCAGCTCACAAGATCCGACAATGAAGCACATGAGGAGAAGACGACCATCTAGCTACTGCTATGGACCCATAGTCCAGGGGTGAACTACTCACTCATCACTCCGGAGGCGACCATGGCGGTGAAGAGTCCTCCGGGAGATGATTCCCCTCTCCGGCAGGGTGCCGGAGGCGATCTCCGGAATCCCCCGAGATGGGATTGGCGGCGGCGGCGTCTCGCAAGGTTTTCCGTATCGTGGCTCTCGGTACTGGGGGTTTCGCGACGAAGGCTTTAAGTAGGCGGAAGGGCAACGCAGGGGGCCACACGAGGGCCCCACACACCAGGGCCGCGCGGCCAAGGGCCAGGCCGCGCCGCCCTGTGGTGTGATGTCTACGGGTGCTTCTATTCTTGTAGACAGTGTTGGGCCTCCAAGAGCAGAGGTTTGTAGAACAGCAGCAAGTTTCCCTTAAGTGGATCACCCAAGGTTTATCGAACTCAGGGAGGAAGAGGTCAAAGATATCCCTCTCATGCAACCCCGCAACCACAAAGCAAGAAGTCTCTTGTGTCCCCAACACACCTAATAGGTGCACTAGTTCGGCGAAGAGATAGTGAAATACAGGTGGTATAAATAAGTAGTAGCAACGGCACCAGAAAAGTGCTTTGCCCAGGACAGTAAACAAGCAGTAGTAACGCAGTAAAACAGTAAACAAGCAGCGATAGCAGTATTTAGGAACAAGGCCTAGGGATTACACTTTCACTAGTGGACACTCTCAACATTGATCACATAACAGAATAAATAAATGCATACTCTACACTCTCTTGTTGGATGATGAACACATTGCGTAGGATTACACGAACCCTCAATGCCGGAGTTAACAAGCTCCACAATTCAATGTTCATATTTAAATAACCTTAGAGTGCATGACAGATCAACACAACTAAACCAAGTACTAACATAGCGCACACACTCGTCCACATTACACTATGAAGGAGGAATAGATCACATCAATACTATCATAATGATAATTAACTCCACAATCTACAAGAGATCATGATCATAGCCTACGACAAGAACCACATGGTGCACACACTAGTCACCTTTACACCATGCGGGAGGAATAAAACTACTTTAATAACATCACTAGAGTAGCACATAGATGAATTGTGATACAAAACTCATATGAATCTCAATCATGTAAGGCAGCTCATGAGATCATTGTATTGAAGTACATAGGAGAGAGATTAACCACATAGCTACCGGTACAGCCCCGAGCCTCGATGGAGAACTACTCCCTCCTCATGGGAGACCAGCAGCGGTGATGAAGATGGCGGTGGAGATGGCAGCGGTGTCGATGGAGAAGCCTTCCGGGGGCACTTCCCCGTCCCGGCGGCGTGCCGGAACAGAGACTCTTGTCCCCCAGATCTTGGCTTCGCGATGGCGGCGGCTCTGGAAGGTTTCTCGTACCGTGGCTTTTTTCCTCTCGTGTTTTAGGTCTGGGACCTTTATATAGGCGAAGAGGCGGCGTCAGAAGGTCGAAGGGGCGACGACACCATAAGGCGGCGCGGCCAGGGCCTGGGCCGCGCCGGCCTATCATCCGGGGCCCGTGTGGCCCCCTCCGGCGACTCTCGGGTGTTCGGATGCTTCCGGGCAAAATAGGAACCCGGGCGTTGATTTCGTCCGATTCCGAGAATATTCTGTTACTAGGATTTCGAAACCAAAAACAGCGAGAAAACGGGAACCGGCACTTCGGCATCTTGTTAATAGGTTAGTTCCGGAAAATGCACGAATATGACATAAAATGTGCATATAACATGTAGATATCATCAATAATGTGGCATGGAACATAAGAAATTATCGATACGTCGGAGACGTATCGGCATCCCCAAGCTTAGTTTCGCTCGTCCCGAGCGGGTAAACGATAAACAAAGATAATTTACGGAGTGACATGCCATCATAACCTTGATCATACTATTGTAAACATATGTAATGAATGCAGCGATCAAAACAATGGAAATGACATGAGTAAACAAATGAATCATAAAGCAAAGACTTTTCATGAATAGTACTTTCAAGACGAGCATCAATAAGTCTTGCATAAGAGTTAACTCATAAAGCAATAAATTCATAGTAAAGGCATTGAAGCAACACAATGGAAGATTAAGTTTCAGCGGTTGCTTTCAACTTGTAACATGTATATCTCAATGATAGTTTGTCAATGCAAAGCAATATAACAAGTGCAATATGCAAGTATGTAGGAATCAATGCACAGTTCACACAAGTGTTTGCTTCTTGAGGTGGAGAGAAATAGGTGAACTGACTCAACATAAAAGTAAAAGAAAGGTCCTTCGCAGAGGAAAGCATCGATTGCTATATTTGTGCTAGAGCTTTTATTTTGAAAACATGAAACAATTTTGTCAACGGTAGTAATAAAGCATGTGAGTTATGAAAATTATATCTTACAAGTTGCAAGCCTCATGCATAGTATACTAATAGTGCCCGCACCTTGTCCTAATTAGCTTGGACTACCGGATCATCGCAATATACATGTTTTAACCAGGTGTCACAATGGGGTACCTCCATGCCGCCTGTACAAAGGTCTAAGGAGAAAGCTCGCATTTTGGATTTCTCGCTTTTGATTATTCTCAACTTAGACATCCATACCGGGACAACATGGACAACGAGATAATGGACTCCTCTTTAATGCATAAGCATGTGGCAACAATTATTATTCTCATATGAGATTGAGGATATATGTCCAAAACTGAAACTTCCACCATGAATCATGGCTTTAGTTAGCGGCCCAATGTTCTTCTCTAACAATATGTTTGCTCCAACCATTAAGGTGGTAGATCTTTCTTACTTCAGACAAGACGGACATGCATAGCAACTCACATGATATTCAACAAAGAATAGTTGATGGCGTCCCCCGAAACATGGTTATCGCACAACAAGCAACTTAATAAGAGATAAAGTGCATAAGTACATATTCAATACCACAATAGTTTTTAAGCTATTTGTCCCATGAGCTATATATTGCAAAGGTGAATGATGGAATTTTAAAGGTAGCACTCAAGCAATTTACTTTGGAATGGCGGAGAAATACCATGTAGTAGGTAGGTATGGTGGACACAAATGGCATAGAGGTTGGCTCAAGGATTTTGGATGCATGAGAAGTAATCCCTCTCGATACAAGGTTTTGGCTAGCAAGGTTATTTGAAACAAACACAAGGATGAACCGGTGCAGCAAAACTCACATAAAAGACATATTGTAAACATTATAAGACTCTACACCGTTTTCCTTGTTGTTCAAACTCTTTACTAGAAATTATCTAGACTTTAGAGAGACCAAATATGCAAACAAAATTTAGCAAGCTCTAGGTGTTTCTTCATTAATGGGTGCAAAGTATATGATACAAGAGCTTAAACATGAGCACAACAATTGCCAAGTATCACATTATTCAAGACATTCTACCAATTACTACATGTAGCATTTTCCGTTTCCAACCATATAACAACTAACGAAGCAGTTTCAACCTTCGCCATGAACATTAAAAGATAAAGCGAAGAACACATGTGTTCATATGAACCAGCGGAGCGTGTCTCTCTCCCACACAAGCATGTATTTGTTCAGAGAATGAAAATAACAAAACAAAAACAAAAATAAAAGCACAAAGACGCTCCAAGTAAAGTACATAAGATGTGACCGAATAAAAATATAGTTTCAAGAGAAGGAACCCGATAATTTGTCGATGAAGAAGGGGATGCCTTGGGCATCCCCAAGCTTAGACGCTTGAGTCTTCTTGAAATATGCGGGGGTGAACCACCGGGGCATCCCCAAGCTTAGAGCTTTCACTCTTCTTGATCATAGTATATCATCCTCCTCTCTTGATCCTTGAAAACTTCCTCCACACCAAACTCGAAACAACTCATTAGAGGGTTAGTGGACAATAAAAATTAACATGTTCGGAGGTGACACAATCATTCTTAACACTTCTGGACATTGCATAAAGCTACTTGGACATTAATGGATCAAAGAAATTCATCCAACATAGCAAAAGAGGCAATGCGAAATAAAAGGCAGAATCTGTCAAAACAGAACGATCCGTAAAGATGGATTTTATTGAGGCACCAGACTTGCTCAAATGAAAATGCCCAAATTGAATGAAAGTTGCGTACATATCTGAGGATCACGCACGTAAATTGGCATATTTTTCTGAGCTACCTACGAGAGGGGCAGGTCGAAATTCGTGACAGACAAAGAAATGCTATTCGCTGCGAGCAATCCAAATCTAGTATCAACTTTACTATCAAAGACTTTACTTGACACAACAAATGCATTAAAATAAGATAAGGAGAGGTTGCTACAGTAGTAACAACTTCCAAGACTCAAATACAAAATAAAAGTACTGTAGCAAAATAAACACATGGGTTATCTCCCAGAAAGTTCTTTCTTTATAGCCATTAAGATGGGCTCAGCAGTTTTAATGATGCACTTGCAAGAAATAGTAGTTGAAGCAAAAGAGAGCATCAAAAGGCAAATTCAAAACAAATTTAAGTCTAACATGCTTCCTATGCATAGGAATCTTGTAAGTAAACAAGTTCATGAAGAGCAAAGTAACAAGCATAGGAAGATAGAACAAGTGTAGCTTCAAAAATTTCAGCACATAGAGAGGCATTTTAGTAACATGAAAATTTCTACAACCATATTTTCCTCTCTCATAATAACTTTCAGTAGCATCATGAGCAAACTCAACAATATAACTATCACATAAAGCATTCTTATCATGAGTCTCATGCATAAAATTATTACTCTCCACATAGGCATAGTCAATTTTATTAGTAATAGTGGGAGCAAATTCAACAAAGTAGCTATCATTATTATTCTCATCATCAAATATAGGAGGCATATTGTAATCATAATCAAATTTATCCTCCATAACAGGTGGTAACAAAAGACTACTATCATTATAATCATCATATATGGGAGGCAAAGTATCATCAAAGTAAATTTTCTCCTCAATGCTTGGGGGACTAAAAAGATCATGCTCATCAAAACCAGCTTCCCCAAGCTTAGAATTTTCCATATCATTAGCAACAATGGTATTCAAAGTATTCATGCTAATATGTTCCATGGGTTTTTTAATTTTCGCATCAAACCATCCATGTCTTAAATCAGGAAATAGAATAAGAAGCTCATTGTTGTCCATTATGCCAAACTAGTGTAAACAAGAAACAAAAAGATGCAATTGCAGGATCTAAAGGAAATAGCTTCGAGTACTTACAACGGCGAAAATAGCTTAGTAGCCGAGATCCGGAGTGTGAGTACCTTTTACCTTTCCTCCCCGGCAACGGCGCTAGAAAATAGCTTGATGTCTATGGGTGCTTCTATTCTTGTAGACAGTGTTGGGCCTCCAAGAGCGAGAGGTTTGTAGAACGAGCAGCAAGTTTCCCTTAAGTGGATCACCCAAGGTTTATCGAACTCGGGGAGGAAGAGGTCAAAGATATCCCTCTCATGCAACCCTGCAACCACAAAGCAAGAAGTCTCTTGTGTCCCCAACACACCTAATAGGTGCACTAGTTCGGCGAAGAGATAGTGAAATACAGGTGGTATAAATAAGTAGTAGCAACGGCACCAGAAAAGTGCTTTGCCCAGGACTGTAAACAAGCAGTAGTAACGCAGTAAAACAGTAAACAAGCAGCGATAGCAGTATTTAGGAACAAGGCCTAGGGATTACACTTTCACTAGTGGACACTCTCAACATTGATCACATGACAGAATAAATAAATGCATACTCTACACTCTCTTGTTGGATGATGAACACATTGCGTAGGATTACACGAACCCTCAATGCCGGAGTTAACAAGCTCCACAATTCAATGTTCATATTTAAATAACCTTAGAGTGCATGATGAGATCAACACAACTAAACCAAGTACTAACATAGCGCACACACTCGTCCACATTACACTATGAAGGAGGAATAGATCACATCAATACTATCATAATGATAATTAACTCCACAATCTACAAGAGATCATGATCATAGCCTACGACAAGAACCACATGGTGCACACACTAGTCACCTTTACACCATGCAGGAGGAATAAAAGTACTTTAATAACATCACTAGAGTAGCACATAGATGAATTGTGATACAAAACTCATATGAATCTCAATCATGTAAGGCAGCTCATGAGATCATTGTATTGAAGTACATAGGAGAGAGATTAACCACATAGCTACCGGTACAGCCCCGAGCCTCGATGGAGAACTACTCCCTCCTCATGGGAGACGAGCAGCGGTGATGAAGATGGCGGTGGAGATGGCAGCGGTGTCGATGGAGAAGCCTTCCGGGGCACTTCCCCGTCCCGGCGGCGTGCCGGAACAGAGACTCCTGTCCCCCAGATCTTGGCTTCGCGATGGCGGCGGCTCTGGAAGGTTTCTCGTACCGTGGCTTTTTTCCTCTCGTGTTTTAGGTCTGGGACCTTTATATAGGCGAAGAGGCGGCGTCAGAAGGTCGAAGGGGCGACGACACCATAAGGCGGCGCGGCCAGGGCCTGGGCCGCACCGGCCTATCATCTGGGGCCTGTGTGGCCCCCCTCTGGCGACTCTCGGGTGTTCTGGATGCTTCCGGGCAAAATAGGAACCTAGGCGTTGATTTCGTCCGATTCCGAGAATATTTCGTTACTAGGATTTCTGAAACCAAAAACAGCGAGAAAACAGAACCGGCACTTCAGCATCTTGTTAATAGGTTAGTTCCAGAAAATGCACGAATATGACATAAAATGTGCATATAACATGTAGATATCATCAATAATGTGGCATGGAACATAAGAAATTATCGATACGTCGGAGACGTATCATGGTGTCGGCGCCTCGTGGCCCCACTTCCTTTCCCCCTCGGTCTTCTGGAAGCTTCGTGCAAAAATAGGACCCTGGGCGTTGATTTCGTCCAATTCCGAGAATATTTCCTTACTAGGATTTCTGAAACCAAAAACAGCAGAAAACAGCAACTGGCTCTTCGTCATCTCGTTAATAGGTTAGTGTCAGAAAATGCATAAATGCGACATATAATGTGTATAAAACATGTAGATATCATCAATAATGTGGCATGGAACATAAGAAATTATCGATACGTCGGAGACGTATCAACAAGCAATTCACTTTGGAGTGGCGGTGAAATAGCACATATAGGTAGGTATGGTGGACACAATCGGCAAACTTTGGTCTTTAGGAATTGGATGCACGAGTAGAGCTCATACTCAGTACAGGCGAATGCTAGCTAGCAAAAGACTGGGAGCGACCAACTTAGAGAGCAATAATGATCATAATCATGCATAGTGACAAAACATTATTAATCAAATCATAAAGTGATATTACAAGTCAAAAATTAAATGATCAGAGAGGCTTTAGGTGACTGTTTTGTAGTCATAACATGATGTAGATATGTGCCAAGTCAACCCAATAAAGCATCAAAGGAGAATACCACAATATTATGCTTTTTATGATGGAAACAACACATGATTCTTTCAATGGCACATTATGCACTCTCAGATATTTGAGACAAGTCATGCTACAACAATAACCACTAAGCATATGATAAAAATAACATCCAACATGACATACCAAAGTCTATGCCATAGTCTAAACAAGCTTCCTTTTGCACCACTACAAGTATGAAACATTTTACTCGTCTCCAACACCAATCAACTTATTTGAAAAAACTCTCATAGATAATAATCAATAAAGACCAGAGAGCTAATCATACCTAACTAAAGAAAACTAACAAGCTCTGAACAAAATACAAGTGGAAAAACTAGAGCTAAACACAGTACTAGCAAAAGAGAACACTCGCAGAACAATAAGAGTGAAAACTAGAGAGTTCTATGCAATTAAAACGGAGTGTGTCATTCTCCAAAACAAATACGCTGGAGTCCAACCATATGCTACAGCAAACAAAACTAAACTAAAATTAAACATAAATACGCTCCAAGAACAACACATATCATATGAAGCAATAAAAATATAGCGTCTAGAAAGATGACATGATGGTTTGTTGATGAAGAGGGGATGCCTTGGGCATCCCCAAGATTTGACTCTTGTACCTCTTGGATATTTCGTGGGGTGACATTGGCATCCCCAAGCTTGAGTTTTTGTCCATACTTCATCTCATTACATCATTCTTCTCTCCCTACATTTGAAAACTTCCTTCATACAAAACTTCACACAATTCTCATTAGCAGCATTAGTGCAATCAAAATAAAAAATACACTTCGGTTCAGTTCTAACATATATCAAACATCCATTAAAATATCAGCTACTGTAGCAACTTCTTCAAAAATCCCTTTCCTCAAACGAACTCAAAAATAAAGAGATTAAGAGGCAAATACAAATAGCGGCGGAAATCTGTCAAAACAGAAAAGCAGGTAAAATCGATTTTTAGAAAATATTAGGGTGCTCAAATCGAAAAGTGCTCAACTAACTAAAGTTAGATAGTAACCTGGGGCATATGCTCAGATCAAAATTACGTTCTGTCTGGGAATACGAATTTTTATGGTGACACCACATGATCTGTTTCAGGATAGCAACTTCCCCAAATCTTACTTTCTTCCTATTAGAGGCTATTTTTGGCACAAGAACGAAATAAAAATGATAAGGAGAGGTTATTACAGAGGTATTAACTTACAAGACTCAATAAAAGGAAAATTACAGAAATAAAATATGGGTTATCTCCCAACAGTGCTTTTATTTAATGCCTTTCAGCTAGGCGCAGAAAAAGAGCCAGCATCAAGTATTTTCAAGTGAAGAAGCATCAAGATCAATAAATTACTCTAAAACAGAACTTGTAAAAATAGGTACTTTAGACACCCCTGGAGATGATTCAACATGTAAATCACTCTTAGTTGTACTAAGTTTTTTATCAATTTAAAACATATTATGGGGTTTTGGCTTTGGTACCTTGGGAACATACATGAATTTTTGCTCTTTTTCCACAAAAGCTTTCTCCTTCTTAAACCCGAGAGAAGAAAAAGTTTCCATAGACTCCTCTAGTTTACCAATCCTAAGCTTTCTACTATCATGGGTATTGCTAGCCTCTAAAACAGTGAGTCTTTTATTGATACTTTCTATTGATTCATTAATTTGGCTAGCATTATCAAGGAATTGGCAAACTTTTCTCTGGAGACCTCAATCTTTTCACAATATCTTCCAAAGTGATCTCAGTTTTAACAACATTAGTAGGTGGTATTCCTACTAAATATTCAATTAAATTGCAAGCTTCTAAAGGAGGAGTTCCTAGAAAATTACCCCCTGTGAGACTATCCAAAACATACATATTCCAACTAGATATACCAATAGAAAAATTCCTAAGAAGGATCATGGTAGAATATTTTTTAGTACATCTATGATGAGCATCACTTATTCTATACCAAGCATCTTTCAAACTTTCTCCTCTTGTTTCTTAAAAGAACGAACCTCAACTTCAGGAATACTCATTCTAGCAAGACTAAAACAGAACAACGAAAATAAAAGCTATAATAGAAACTAATTTTTTTGTGTGTTTTTGATATAAAGAAGCAAACAAGACAAAGTAAAATAAACTAAGAAAAACTATAACAAAGTAAAGAGATTGGAGATGAGATACTCCCGTTGCAGAAATCCTCTTTCTCCCCGGCAACGGTGCCAGAAAAGTAGCTTCATGATCGCAGATTGCACACCGCTGGGGAACCCCAAGAGAAAGATATGATGAGCACAGTAGCAAGTTTTCCCTCAGTAAGAAACCAAGGTTTAATCGACCAGTAGGAGAAAGGCATGACTTCTGAAGGTATTGCTAGCTGATTTGTGGCAGGGCGCACTACCGGCGTCAGCAACAACGTGGAACCTACACACAACACAACCAAAATATTTTGCCCCAACTTACAATGAGGTTGTCAATCTCACCGGTTTTGCTGAAAAGAAAGGATTAACCGTATAGTATGAAAAGAGATGTTTGTTTGCAGTGGAATTAAAGAGAACAATGTTTGCAGTAAGTAAACAGAATAGGATGATTTTATCAGTGTAAAAGAAAGGACCGGAGTCCACATTTCACTAAAGGTGTCTCTCCATAAAGATAAATAACATGCTGGGTAAACAAATTACAGTTGGGAAATTGACAGAATAAAGACCATACATGACAAGATGATTACTATGAGATTTGTTTGGGCATTACAACATAATACATAGACCGTAATCCAGCTGCGTGTATGACTAATAATCCACCTTCCGGTTAGCGTTCACACCCCTTTCAGTATTAAGTTGCAAGCAATAGATTATCGCATTAAGCAAAGTGTGTAAAGTAAACAATAGAATTATCCTTAGACAAAGCATTGTTATTTTCTCCCTAGTAGCAACACCACATCTACAGCATTATAAGTTATTGTCACTCTTCCAGATTACTAGAGGCATGAACCCACTATCGAGCATAAATACTCCCTCTTGGAGTCACAAGCACATTCTTGGCCAGAGCATCTACTAGCAATGGAGAGCATGTAAGATCACAAATAACACATGACAAGTATATAATCGATCTCAACATAGTATTCAATATTTATTGCATCCCAGCAAACACAACATGTAGCATTACATAAAGATTATCATGATCATGATATGCAGCTCACAAGATCTAAACATGAAGCATAAATTGGAGAAGACAACCATCTAGCTACTGCTATGGACCCGTAGTCCAGAGATGAACTACTCACGCATCACTTCGGAGGCGGGCATGGCGATGTAGAGGCCTCCGGTAATGATCTCCCTCTCCGGCAGGGTGCCGGGAAGAGCTTCAGAACCCTCCCGAGCTAGGGTCAGTGATGGTGGCCACGACGGAACTTTTCATGGATGGAGGCTCGGGTCTTTGGGTTTTTCCCGAATAGGTGAATAAATAGGTGGAAGGGCGAGGTCGGTGGATTCCTGAGGGGCCCACACCACCACTTGGCGCGGCCAGGGCCTGCGCCACGCCAAGGGCAGGTGAGGCCGCCTCGTGGCGCTTCTTCGTCTCCCCTCTGGACTCCGTCTTCGTTATAGTAAAATAGAAACTTCGGCTTTTCTTTCGTCCAATTCTGAGAATATTTCCTGTACAACTTTTCTAAAATACAAAACAACAGAAAACAGCAAACTGACAATGTGGCATCTTATCAATAGGAAAGTTCCATAAAATGTATAAAAGTGCAACAAAGAGTAAACAAAACATATAGAAATTGGTGTGAAATAAGCATGGAGCACCAAAAATTATAGATACGTTTGCAACGTATCAAGCACGACCTCGAGAAAGAAAGAAATCTTAAGTTGGTTTTATCAGCCTTCGAGAAGCTATCGTGTCTTAAATTAACTTCCACAAAAGTGAATTATTCTGCTTTGGCGAGGCACGGGACGAGGCCAACCAATATACTACTATTTTTGGTTGCAGTATAGGTCAGCCCCCTATCAGTTATTTAGGCATTCCGATTCATTATCAGAGGCTTACAAATATTGAATGGAAACATGTCGAGGAAAACTCCAAAAGTGGTTAAACAGCTGAAAGGCAAATTACTATCTCTGGGCGGAAGGTTGGTCCTCATTGACTCGGTACTCAACAATATAGTATTGTATATGATTTCCTTATTGTACTTTCGTAAAGGAGACTTGCAAAGATTGAAATACTTCTGATCAAGATTCTTTTTGCAAGGAGATAGTAAGAAGAAGAAATATTGACTGGCTACATGGAATGTTGTTTACCATCCAAAAGATCAAGGATGATTTTGTATTCATGACCTTGAGGTAAAAAGCTGAGAAATCCTTGGGAAATGGTTATTCAAACTTAAGACTAAAGATGGTACTTGGCAAACCATTCTAAAGATAAAGTATGACGGCTCAAAGGCTTTGTCCTAGGTTTATTCGAAACTGGGGACTCGCACTTCTAGGCTAGCCTTATGGCGACAAATAAGTTCTTCTTTCCACATGAGTCTTTCACTATCAAGGATGGATCATAGATGATGTTCTGGAAAGATAAGTGTATTGGAATACACTCTTCGTGAACAATATTGTGCGACAGAAACTGAATACTTTAGCAAAGGTGATGGAACTTCACCTCCGAATGTGACGTTTAGACGAGATCTAGTTTATCTAAGGCTAGCTTCTGGATAAGGTCTAGTTAACGCATGGGACCAACGAGTTTCAATAGAATATACATGAGAGTGGCAAATTATCTATGGGATCCATGTATAATGCTTTGATCCATCTTGATCGTACCAATTGATAGTAATAAAAAAGAATTGGAAAATGAAGGTACCGCTAAAAAATAAGGTTTTTGTGTGGTATTTTCGTCGAGGCGTAATTCACACTAAGGACAACCTTGCAAGAAGTAGCTGGCAAGGAAGTATAAACTATGTCTTTGTCATCACGATGATACTATCAAACACATATTCTTCGAGTGCTAGTTTGCTAGATCTATACGGTCAACCTTCCAAATATGTTCTACCTTATACCCGCCACGTAGTGCTGCTAATACATTTGGAACTTGATTAAATGGGGTGGATCATAGGTTTAAAATAATTATTAGGGTGGGAATGCTTTCCATTTTCGGTTGCTCTGGCTATGTATAAATGATAACTTTTTAATAATAATTTTTCTCTCTCTTCTAGGTTATCTAACAGGGCACTGCTTTGCTCCATTCATGATCATCTCTTCAGCGCGCGGTGAATCACGGCCTATTTATGGAGGTGTATAAACGATTGTAGGACACGACGAGGGAATGTTTTTCCTAACATGGGTGGTAATGTAATCTGCGGACTGGACCTCCACCACCCTAGGCGTCATATTGATTTTAAATTGATCATATGTATTGCACCTTTTATATTTTACCTTTTGTACCTTTCGATGTCGTATGTATGTAAAGCTGTGTGCATCTTAGTTATCGAGATGCCGGATGTAATGCATAAAACGCCCTTTATCAAAAAAAACATGAGTATGTACTATTTTAAATTTTTACATACCTATGCACTAGTATAGAACCGGCCCATGGAAAACAGAAGGTCATTTCCGTGTCTGGTGTGGAACAACGTAGGCGTCCAATAATTTTAACCGTCTACGCACGGTCCGGATAGTGCCATGCGGGGCGGGGACAACAGAAATTGAAATGTTTTCTAGACCGCAGTATTATAGTCGTACATGGCCCGTTTAAGAATAAGCATTAGTGTATACACCGACCATCACAAACGGTTTGAAGATGGTTCAGGGTGTGTAAACTTTTTGCGACATTTCCTCTAATGTGCCCCTCTCATTTTCTTCTACCCATACCAAACGGTAATAAATTAGAAGTCGTGTGTAACTTTCCCGAGTTTGCCTCCTGGTATGCTGTGTACTCGTACTCACATTGGATCCTACTATAAAATCTTAATATTATGAGAAGATGAGCATTCCAACCTCTCTATCTCCTCTCTATCGATCGACCGATCTCTTCCACACTTCTGCATGCACCAAAATCAAGAACACCAAGACACTTCTCCAATGGCGCTCGTGACACCCTCCAAGGAGTATAGTTTCTACGAGCAAGACATGTCCTTCACGTGGCCTTCACCCTCAGTGCAGAAAGGGTGGAGAGTTGAATCCACCGGGTGAAGGAGCAGTACCTCAATGCCACTCTCACCAAGTGTGTTTCCTGCACTGTGAGTACACCCTCGAGAAGCCAGCTAGCCAAAAGAAGCTTCCACTGGAGGAGAGGCAGCGTGCCGATGTCCTACAACTCAGCGTCGCTAGCGAGATTCTTGTCTTCCAGATTTTTCATGTTGAGGCAGTGCCGGAGGCCCTAAGGGAATTCCTTGGCGATGATCCAATCAACTTCTGCAGCGCTGTTGTCAGCAATGATGTGAAGATGCTTGAGTGCTACAACATCGGAGCCATTCCAGGAACATGTGACCTCTTGAGGATGATCCCAAACCAAACGACAAACTACCCTCCTTCTATGTATGCTCTATCCAACCATTAGATTGGGACACACGTTTTATGGTAAGCTAACCGTTTGCAAATATCACACACAGTCTCCCTTTCACATTTCATGTGATTTGTTTAGTGGCCCATCAAGGCCTATTTTGTGTAACCCTACCTTATAAAAGGGGATCAAGAATCTCCAGACGACAACAATCCCATAACAATCACCAACCCTCTTGTGTGATTACGAGCAATATACCAAAAGGCGCACCTATTGGAGCAAACTTTGACGAGGTGTTGCATCTCTATTGTGATAGTCATCCAATTTTTATGATCAACCAACCATTTGGAAATATGAAACATAGTTTCCCTCTCACGCCCCAGGTGCTTTGTTCAGTGGCCATCATGTCCTATTTCATGGAACCCTACCTTATAAAAGGGGATCAGACATCTTCAGACGACAACACTCCCCAAAATAGCCGCCACACCCTTTTGTGTGCTTATGAGCAACATACTAAAACGTGCGCCTAGATGGAGCAAACATCAGGCAGGTGTTCCATATCGGGTACGATGTTCATCCATGTCGGCAGCGCACTACATTTGCGTTGTCATCTCCGATCCATCGACGCGGGTGGATATGCCTGGCCTCCCGACCCAACACGCATGGTGGAAGGTGTGAGGTGCACCGGTGCCACGGCTTCTCCCTCCCAAAGGTTGTTAAATCTTACACCTTTTAAATCTTTTAAATGCACAGTTGATTTGTTAACTAGTTTGCTATTAGGGTGGTCTTGTACTTTAGATCTATCTATGTACTATCCAGAATTTGATCTTTTTTAATTCCTTGAAATGCATGGTTGACTTGTTAATTAGTTAGCTGTTGGAATGGTCTTGTACTTTAGATCTATCTATGCACTTCAAAATGTGCTGTTTTTGATTCCCTCACATATATGGTTGATTCGTTAACTAGACATTTATGGTTGTGTTAGATCTACATAGGAGATAGGCCAATTTTGTAGTACCATATATAATAATATATTTTCATTCTATACTTATATAATAGGGACCTTATTTTGGTAACACGGTATAAGAACAAGGCAAGGAAAGGTATGTGACGTTGTATCGTCGCTACCTTATTGTATTTCACTTCCGTGTTCTTCCAATATTTTCACTAAGCATTTGAGTGAAAATTATATATAAAAAATATATGATAACTTTTTTCACATTCATGATAATTATCTGCAGCCTACATGCCCTTGTCATGCCCATATGGGAAGTACCTTGGCTATTGATACGTCCAATTTGCATCACTATTTTATATCATAATTTC
>NC_061514.1:122520618-122602483 GCF_022539505.1 Lolium rigidum | reverse complement strand
GTTTATGTTCAGATTGTTATTCATCATCATATCACCTCTGATCATGTTCCATATGATGTCTCGTGAGTAGTTCGTTTAGTTCTTGAGGACATGGGTGAAGTCTAAATGTTAGTAGTGAACTATGGTTGAGTAATATTCAATGTTATGATATTTAAGTTGTGGTGTTATTCTTCTAGTGGTGTCGTGTGAACGTCGACTACACGACATTTCACCATTTATGGGCCTAGGGGAATGCATCTTGTACTCGTTTGCCAATTGCGGGGTTGCCGGAGTGAAAGAAACCTAAACCCCCGTTGGTATATCGATGCAGGAGGGATCGCGGGATCTCAGAGTTTAAGGCTGTGGTTAGATTTATCTTAATTACTTTCTTGTAGTTGCGGATGCTTGCAAGGGGTATAATCACAAGTATGTATTAGTCCTAGGAAGGGCGGTACATTAGCATAGATTCACCCACACAACACTTATCAAAACAATGAAGATTAATCAACTGTATGTAGCGTAAGCACTAGACTAAAATCCCGTGTGTCCTCGAGAACGTTTGGTCATTATAAGTAAACAAACCGGCTTGTCCTTTGTGCTAAAAGGATTGGGCCACTCGCTGCAATTATTTCTCTCGCATTTTACTTACTTGTACTTTATTCATCTTTTACATCAAAACCCCCTGAAAACTGCTTGTCAACACCTTCTGCTCCTCGTTGGGTTCGACACTCTTATTTATCGAAAGTACTACGATACACCCCCTATACTTGTGGGTCATCAGACGCTTTCTTCATCAATCGGCGTGAGAGGGCGCTCGCCAGGTATGAGGAGGACGGTCTGCCTCCTGGGAACTTCCACGAGGCCGGCCGTCGGCTATGGTGGTACGGCCGGACTCGCGGAGCGTCATGGACTACATCACGGCCGGCGATATCCCCCGCCTGCGCTACCCTCAGTTCGAGCCACGAGCGCCGCCCGACGACAGCGACGATAGCAGCAACGACGACGGCGGCAACTTAGAAGGCGACGACTACCAGTACAACGGCGGTGACTATGAAGACTACGAGTATGCATATTATACGCCTAGGCAGGAGTATGACTAAATCACTCCAAATTTCATGTATCATCAGTGCTATCTCGAATCAATCGAATCATTCGAAAATGGACACCAGAACACATCACGGATAATATAATTCACATGATCCATTCAATAAAGTTTGGTACAATAAATTATTACACATCATTTCTTCCCTTGTGTCCCTGCTTGCTTAAGATTGTGCCGTATCCATGGAGCATCCTCATCATTTAACTTAATGCTTGGGTCGGTGTTCACTTTGAAGGGCGGAATTTCAGCAAACATATTATAATCTTCGACATGTACTGTCTTGTCCTCCACTCCCACGATGTTTCTTTTCCACTGAAAGAACAATGTGGCGCTTTGAATCATCGCATGATGTACTGATCGTTTTCTTATCTTTCCGTTTCCTCGGTTTGCTACTCATGTCCTTCACATAGAAAACCTGAGCGACATCTTTCGCTAGGACGAATGGTTCGTCAAGGTAACCAAGATTGTTGAAATCCACCATTGTCATTCCGTATTGCTTGGTCCACCTTTACCCCACCTCTGTTAGCTTGAACCATTTGCACCGGAACAAAGGGACCTTAAAGGAGGGTCCATAGTCAAGTTCCCATATCTCCTCTATGTAACCATAATATGTGACCTTTTGCCCATTCTCGGTTGCTGCATCAAAGCGGACACCACTATTTTGGTTGGTGCTCTTTTTATCTTGGGTGATCGTGTAAAATGTATTCCCATTTATCTCGTACCCTTGGAAAGTCGTTATAGTCGAAGATGGTGTCTTGGCCAACATGTACAGCTGATCTACAACCTTATTGTCATTCATTAAATGTTTTCTCAACCAACCGCCGAAAGTCTCCATGTGGGCCTTCCTAATCCGGGATTCGAGCTTCCCCGGGTTGTCCGAGCGTAAAATATTCTTGTGTTTCTCAAAGTACGGAGCCACCAAGCTGGAATTGGTCGGAACTGTGTGGTGTGCTTCGGTCGAGAGAATGGCCGTCCATACATATCGTTGATTTCCTTCCGATCGTGCCTTTTCCACTTAGTCTCCCCTCGTGCCGCGATCGAGGAAGACCAATCGGCTTAAGGTCGGGAACAAAGTCAACACAAAACTCAATTACCTCCTCATTTCCATAGCCCTTGGCGATGCTTCCTTCCGGCCTAGCACGGTTACGAACATATTTCTTTAATACTCCCATGAACCTCTCGAAGGGGAACATATTGTGTAGAAATACAGGACCGAGAATGGAAATCTCTTCGACTAGGTGAACCAGGAGGTGCGTCATAATGTTGAAGAAGGATGGCGGGAACACCAACTCGAAACTGACAAGACATTGGACCACATCGTTCCGTAACCGTGGTAGAACTTCTGGATTGATTACCTTCGAGAGATTGCATTGAGGAATGCACATAGCTTCACAATGGCTACTCGAACATTTTCCGGCAGGAGCCCCTCAAAGCAATCGGAAGCAATTGCGTCATAATCACGTGGCGGTCGTGAGACTTCGGGTTTTGGAACTTTTTCTCCGCCATGTTTATTATTCCCTTTATATTGGACGAGAATCCGGACGGGACCTTCATACTTGCTCGGGCATTCAAAAAAGATGACCTTCTCTTCTTTGGTCGGAGCGTAGCCGGCACGACCTTGAAACCATTCCGGATGCCGGTTATCGGGGTCTTTCAAACGTTGCTTGGTCCTGCCGTGCTTCCTTTGTATCATTTGTCTTCCCATACACGCCCAAGAAGCTTAGGAGGTTCACGCAAATATTCTTCGTAACGTGCATCACGTCGATTGCGGAGCGGACTTCTAGGACTTTCCAATATTCTAGCTCCCGAATATAGATTTCTTCTTCCACATGGCTGCGTGCCCGTCGGCTCCCTTCGGAACCGATTGTCCGCCGGAACCCTTTCCAAAGATGACTTTCAAATCCTTGACCATATCAAATACCTCAGCACCGATACGTTCCGTGTGCTTTGGCCGGTGATCTGCCTTGCCGTTGTAATGCTTGCCTTTCTTTCTTCATCGGATGAATTTTCGGAAGAAACCGACGATGCCCAAGGTACACGTTCTTCTTACAATTTGGCAAATGTACACTTTCAGTCTCATGTAAGCAGTGCGTGCATGCATTGTATCCCTTATTTGACAGTCCGGAAAGGTTACTAAGAGCAGGCCAATCGTTGATGGTTACAAAAAGCAATGCTCGTAGGTCAAATTCCTCTTCTTTGTGCTCATCCCACACACGGACACCAGGTCTGCCCCACAGCTGTAAAAGTTCATCAACTAATGGCCTTAGGTACACATCGATGTCGTTGCCGGGTTGCTTCGGACCTTGGATGAGCACCGGCATCATAATGAACTTCCGCTTCATGCACAACCAAGGAGGAAGGTTGTAGATGCATAGAGTCACGGGCCAGGTGCTATGGCTGGAGCTCTGCTCGCCAAAAGGATTCATGCCATCTGTACTTAGACCAAATCTTATGTTCCTTGCGTCAGCTGAAAAATCTTTGAACTCTCTGTCGATCTTTCTCCATTGCGTTCCATCTGCGGGGTGTCTCAACTCCCCGTCAGACATACGGTCCTCTTTGTGCCATCGCAACAACTTGGCATGCTCTTTGTTCCTGAACAGACGTTTCAACCGTGGTATTATAGGAGCATACCACATCAACTTGGCGGGAACCCTCTTTCTGGGTTTCTGGCCCTCAACATCGCCACCAGGGTCATCGCCTCTAATCTTATAACGCAATGCAGTGCATACCGGGCATTCATTCAAATTCTCGTATTCACCGCGGTAGAGGATGCGATCGTTGATGCATGCATGTATCTTCGTAACCTCTAAACCTAGAGGGCAGACAACCTTCTTTGCTTCGTACGTACCGGCGGGCAACTCGTTATTCTTTGGAAACATATTCTTCAACATTTTCAGCAAGTTTTCAAATGCCGAGTCAGCTACACCTGCATGTGCCTTCCATTTCAGCAAATCCAGTGTGCAGCCCAGCTTTTTCAGACCATCATCGCATCCGGGGTACAGCGCCTTTCTGTGATCCTCTAACATGTGATCCAAATTCTCCCTCTCCTTTTCAGTTTCGCAGCGTCTCCGTGCATCAGCAATGGTCCGACCAAGATCATCAATGGGCTCATCACGTGCCTCTTCTTCACCTTCCCCTTCACCTTCCCCTTCACCTTCAGCATCCTCCATGAAAGTATCACCGAAATGAGCAAGATAGCTTTCATCGATGAAATCATCCCCTTCTTCATCTTCTTCCATTATAACCCCTCTTTCTCCATGCTTGGTCCAACAATTATAGCTTGGCATGAAACCGTGCCGAAGCAGGTGCATGTGAACATCTCTTGAGGAAGAGTAACCCTTCTGATTCTTACAGTTAACACATGGACAGATAACAAAACCCCACTGCTTGTTCGCATTAGCCACTACGAGGAAATCTTTCAAACCCGTAGTGAACTCGCCGGAGAGTCGGTTACCGTACATCCATTGCCGATTCATCTGCATTATTATAATATAAAATATATAATTAACCATCATGCATTTGTTAAACTAACTAGCTACAAACAATATAAATTAAACAATGAACTACACACATGCGCATATTTTATCAATGACACATGAAAAGGTTCAAGTTGCTAACCGCGATCGAGGAGGAAAAAATAAATAAGGAAGCTCAAGTGTGGCTCCAACACTTCATATCATGTTTGTTTCATGCTCTTGGGGCATTTTTATCAAACACCTTGTGTGCATAAGAGGAACCAAAAGCAAACCTACACCCCCTTGTGAAGCTTGTGAAGAGAAGTGGCACCAAATGGCTAAGTGCTGTGAGCTGAGGCCCTTTTATAGGGATGGGCCTTTAGTCCCGGTTGGCCCGGCCAACCGCGACTAAAGGCCTTCGGGGATCTTCGTCGCGGTTGGCCTGGCCAACCGCGACTAAAGCCCCTCCCGTCCACCAGCTGGCCAGCGAGCGCGCTGGGCCCAGCTCTTTAGTCGCGGTTCGCCACCCGAACCGCGACTAAAGACCCCATTAGTCGCGGTTCCTATATTTTGGCGACTAATGGGGCTTCCCGGAAGGCCATTTTTCTACCAGTGGTGGAAGTTTTAATAGATCAGAACAATATATGGTGAGTGTGAAAAAGAGATGTTGAACTAGCAGTTTCTGCAAACAACAGATGGAAACCAGGTAGAATGTGTAATTTCGTCAGGCCATCTGATGTATGAAGCATCTAGACCGCAACACAGGCATATGCAAGCACGGCCAATAAAAACAAAAGGACGGGGACAAGACGTTTTGCGGAACAAGTAGGTTTGATGTAAAGCTCTCTAGGTTCATTAGAAACCGTGTGACTACCAGTTTTTGCCTGGCTTAATAAATGTGAAACAATCAAAGTTGTGGACTATCACCAATAGATATGTCTCTCAAATAAAATTTAGGCCCGGTACATGGTTGTGGAACGTTAGATTGAGTTCCTAAAATCTAGGACTTTATCACATTATTCAACATAATTGTTTTACAATTAGGGAGTATTTATGGCCATATCTTTCAGATGTCTTTTTTGAACATGAGTTAATAAGGAATATGTTCCTAGCTTGGAATTCTAGTTTAAGACTGGTTGAATGGGGTCTCAACACACATGAGTTATTCTGTTTGAATTTGCATGATAATGACTTATTTTTTATTAAGTCTTTGTACTACCTCCATACCGGATTAATGGTCAATTACGCACTTCGAGAAATGAGTGTGACTACTAATTTAATCAACAAAATATAAGATATACATCACAAAAATTATATTGTTGGAAACATTTTTTGAATATGAATCTAATGGTATAATTTTTGTGGCATATATCTCATATTTTGTTGACCAAATTTATAGTCAAACTTTTTTCTCGAAGTGCGTAATTGCCCATTAATCCGGTATGGAGGGAGTACCATGCGTTAGTCCACGATGATTCACCAATTAGTACCTTTCTTTTGGAAAATGAAGATCATGTTTAAGATAAGTATATTTCTTTGGTATATAAGATGGGGAGTCATTTTAACAAAAGACAATCTTGTAATACGAAATACATTTGTTCTTCAAACACATATTCTTCTTGCTAGCATGGTATACTATTCAGGTTGCATCAGACTTGTTTCTACCCTAGAGTGTTTCTAACATGCTTGACAACTAGTTTTAGGGAATCCCATCTTAACTTAAAAATATATATCTTTGTTGGAGGGGCTTCCCTCTAATTGGCATTGTGGATTACATGAATGATGTTGGTTTGAAAAAAAAACATCACTGCTACATGTTAACTACTCGTGCAATCACTTCGTACTTTGTCCCAATAGTAGTGATGGGAGCACATGAGCTCTTCATGTTGGCATATACAGGGAGCACATGAGCTTTTCATGCTGGAAAATATCCAAGTGGACTAGGCAGCCAAGGAGGTCTTTACCAAGAATGGATGGCGGGGTAATCTACATATTAAACCTATGTGATATCTTAGGTTGTTTATGTTTTTGTCTCATGGTCGAGGGGTTTGTTCGAATTAATTTTGTTACTCTTTGATGTATTCATCTTGTTATGCAAAATTTGTGTGTAAACTTTCTTACTTGTATGAGCCTAATGTGAATTTTGAGTTGATAAAGCTCACTTTCTCAAAAAAGAGCATTTTTGAAGTTGTGCTCCAATTATTACTTAATCCCTTTTCCATGGGTGTTTTGGACATTTACTAGAGGTAAATGATTATCCTATTTCATTGATAAACAAGAGTATATGAAAACACATGGGACACAATATGTTGCCACAACCACTGTTTTGGCAACCGCATATTCTACCAAAATGATGTTAGAGACATTCAAATAGACCTAGCACCGCACTCTCGTGAGCTACACTCCCACATCTTGCAAAAATCATGACACATCCACCGGTGGAAAGTCTAGGTAATTAGACCACTGGGGGTTAGACTCTTGTTTCACATAATTTTTCACTAATAAGCAATGGAAAATACATGATTAATGAATGGTACATCAATTCTATTGCGTTCTTCTGAATCCAACACCTCTACAACAGTTTTGTCCCTCCACAAAAGAGGAAATCCATACTAGGACTCTTACACAATTGATATCACACGAGATTGAGATCAACATCACAAAGAAGGGCTATGTTGGGCCTTACCCATGACCAAAAAGGTACATTGCCCAAAACATTAGGAATGTCGTAAGGCTTCATACATATCCTATATGTAATGAAACCACATGGTCTCGAGGTCGTGCACAAATCTATCTAACGGCGTTGCCACCACTATAAAAGATTAAAGAATTTGACGTCGTGCACTAATTTCTGGGGTCGTCACAACTACCTCCCCTGATTTTCCCCAGCCAACAAACCTTGCATTTTCACACAAGAAATGAGGAAGGGGACACATATGACCGAGTTCAAATACTGCATATGCCAAGACAAGACTCCTTTGACATTGCATATACCTCATCTAGTGATCCTATGATGTAAACATTCTAGATATCTGGTTTTACACATCTTTTTTACCAAGAAAAAGAATGATACATTTTGGCACAGTACTTCATGATATACTCACCTAGATAGAAGTGATAAATAGTCATTTTCTACCTTATCATAGCAAGATATTCTGAAAAGAAATTTTTTGTTGCAAGATGGAAATGAAAAAAATGTTAACCAAAGCCAAATAAACTGCTTCTGGGCCATGTTGCATAGTTGTGAGCTCAAAGAGGTTCAACTTCAAAATAGAAGGGGGTCACCTAGAGCAATGAAAGACTAAATCCAGCTTTACGCAAGCTTGACATAGTTTTTACAACTCCGAATAGGAACTTTGATCCACGCCTTTTGTGCCCTCGCTTCCTCTTTGGCGTACCATTTTCCTCAAATCCTTTCGCTGATAGCATTCCTCGAAGGCCTAGGATCTTTAAGTTGGAGAACTTTTGGGGTGAGAGTTTCCAGAATTCGGGTAGTGCAAACCATATGGAATGAGCCTACCTAGACCCATCCACACAAAATCCTCTTCCACAAGTTGCGAGCAACGAGAAAGTGCCTCACCAATTGGAGTCATGGCCTCTTATCCAAAGAAAAATATCTTTCTTAGGATGGCCCTCCTAGTGATCCTCCACCTTCTCGGAATTTCTCAACATTATAGAATTCAACCATTGAGGAACATGCATGGAGAGTAAGTCTTAAAATATGAGGGATTTGTTTGGCAGTGCTTGATATAGATAGAAAAAAATTAAAGTCCTTAGATTTTCAACATAAAGGTATGTTACACCAACACCATGTTATTCCATTTGCAAGTAAATGCTCGAAGATTTAAAAAGTCACATAAACCGCATCAGATACAACAATGGTTGGGTCATCGACCATGAACGAAACAAGGAAATCACTCACAAAAACTTCAATTCAACCATGGGAAGAGCTAAAATTTTAAGACCCTTATTTGCATGCCTTGAGGGAACCTTTCTCCCAGAAGGCGGTTAAAATGAAGTTATCCAATGGATAGATACAAAGCACCCGTATCGAGCAGCTTTACTAGATTTTTTTTAAAAGAAATTTAAATAAATAATCAATAGATGCCATGAGATTCATCAGCCGCTTTCAGAACTTTCATGTTGCAAACTTTAATTGGCTCACATTTTCACACATTTCATTTACCCCAGAGAAAAGAGTGGGTCGAAGAAATCGCCAACTTTAGGCGTATTAGCCTTATGCACTCCATTTCTAAGAGCATCGATAAAATGCTCGCTCTCCGACTTGGACCTTTCATGGATGAGCTAGTACCAATGCTCAAAGTGGTTTCATAAAAAAATCATGATAACTTCCTCTACATCAAAAACTTGGCAAAGAAATTGCATAAGAGAAAGATGTTGAGTCTACTAGTGAAGCTAGACATTAAAAAAGGCTTTTGAATTGATAAGGTGGGGTATATTCTCAATCTGTTCCAAAGAAGAGGGTTACCTGCAGAATCGGAAATTGACTTTCCTCCATTTTTTAACTTCATCATCAAGGGTCCTTAATGGGGTAGCTACCCCTAATGCGCATGGACGTGGGATTTGCGAAGGTGACTCACTATATTATCTCCTCTTTGAAATTGACATTTATTCCCTCCAACAAATCCATGACCTCGCGACATGGTTTCATTTACAAGTTACATGGTCGTGGAACAATAATAAGAACATGGCTCTATACTAATGATGCGGCTATTTTGTGACCCTTTCAATGAAGATATCCAAAAACTTTCTTCCATTCTTTGTAGGTATGGTTAGATCACTGATATTTGCACAAACTTCCGAAAGAGATTCATCGTGTCCCCATTCGTTGTGGTGAAATCTACTTGGATGACATTTTGAGGGCATTCACGGAAGTTTGCATCCCTCTCAATGATATACCTTGGGTTCCTATCGGTTTGGCATCTTCGGAGTAGAGACATTTAACACCTTAGGGACAAAATGGCAAGGAAATCCCAACTTGGCATAGAAAGTACATCAACATGGCCAGCGGCACTGCCCTTGTCAAATATGTGCGATTCCATCACTTGACCCCTTTCATTCCCATTGGGTCTCACAAAAAACATGAAGTAAATTGAAAGACCATTTCTTTGGTCCGCAGCCGACAAGGTCACGGCCATGGATGGATTGGAATCCTTGCGTGGAGAATGAAAAAAATATGTGTTTCTTATATTCTCCTTTGCATGGATTGGAATCCGAAATAGTTCTTGGATGACGAACCGGCTTGAGAAGAGAGGTTAGCCGAACTACAGCCTTTGTCCTCTTTGTAAAACAACCATGGAGTCGCGACTCATTTACTCGTCCATTGTCATTTCACCATTAGGCTTTGGGGCCTCATCAAAGATCAGCTTGGTATTTACACTCTTGACTTGCAACATTGGCCAACTCAATCACTCGAGAATTGGTGGCTTGACATGACCGGGTGCTCAATACCCAACCGCAGCGCCAGCCTCACTCACTTTGGTTACATATTGGGATATAACGAACAAAAGAAATGCACGCTTCTTCCACAATAAACAAGTGACGCTTTGTGTTATCTTAGAAGAGATTTAAAAAGAGGTGAAACTTTGGATTATCGCGGGCCAAAAGCGTTTGAGTGAAATAATGCCGAGAGAGTAGGCCGGTTATAATGATTTTTTCAATTTATTGTTGAAGTCTTTTTTTGCGAAAAAATCCGCCACTCTATTGATAATCATCAACAGTAGTACAAAGAGCTCTAAAAGTAAACAAATTAAAAATAGATTCTTGAACCAACGACTACAAACACTTAATAGATATCTGAGATACCCAATAACCTCAACACATACAACATGCATGCACATCCATCGGGCACGCCCATTCGCATGCGGGTGTGCAAAACTACTCCAATAGCAATCCTGCATGTTCGGTTAGCTGAGAAAACCTGCCCATATCGTAAAATTGTCCTTCAACAAACCATTTTCATAGCACCTAGGTCATGGAAAAGGTGACAAGGGAGTGCCTCACCTAGTTAATACCCACGTTGCACCTAGGTCATGGCAAAATATAGTGTGTATTAGCTATTTTTTATAGTTAAACCAAGTAAACTTGGACCAAGTTTATGCAAGAAAATACAACCTTCTAGAATATCAAATAAATACCAGTAGGAACGTCACAAAATATTTTTTTAAATATGGTATACATTTTGTATTGTAGATATATGTATATTGTTTTAATAAACTTGGTCAAAGTTGGTGCATTTTGACTTTTGAAAACCAATGCACACTATATTTTGGCAAGGAGGGAGTACACACAAGAAGATATCAACATTTGCATTATTGAATAATTACGTTATGAAAATATTTTTTTACTGCGGATCTATTGATTTAATTTGTATTGTACATGTTCATCGTCTGTCCATAAATTTGCAAAAACTAGAAAATGTTGACTTTTCACAATATTAATGTTCCTTATTCTTTTTGAAAAAACATCATGTTACTTCAAGTGATACGAAACATAAGTCTAGTGTAGTTAGGCATTTGCAAACATAAGCAGCAAGGTAAACGGCCACAACAGGACAGAGATGTGATATTTCGTCACAGTTCATCTCGTAGTTATGGTCAAACCAGATAGCATCGTCGCTAAAAAAATTCTACAATCCCAGTAGAAACATGCGCACGAGAAATACGTGTTCGTCCATTTCACATTCTCACGTAGAATACGTCAACTTTGTTGGAGTAAACATTGTTTCCTATATTTTCCCCGCTCTTTCCATTATTTTTAGTGGCTTTTTTATACGAAAACCACGTCCTTTATCGATTGTAGAACTAAGTGTTTACTATTGTTTGCGACAAGCTCCTTGATATATGATTTGCATGGTAGTGTAAGAATATTTGAAATCAAAGTCTAATTTTTTTCTCCCTAGCTGCTCCAATACACAATTCCTTCATAGTTTGCTAAAAAGCTATGGGGGGTTGGGGGGGCGGTGGCCCCCCTGGCTCCGAACTTCGAATTTATAGTGTTGAGAGTTTGCAATCAGATTCATAGTAGTCCCCATCTGTATTTAGCTAACAATTGAAATGTGATGTGGCAATACTGTGGTCTCGATTCGTGGTGGTTTCTCCCGTCGATCAGGACGCGTAGTTCGATGATGACAATGATCGTCAGACCACAGTAAGTATGTCACGGCACTGACACGTGCTAATGAACCTTAATTAAAACACGCGCCGGCACTGTCCCGTGTGGCCGATGTTTCCAACAACTCCAGCCGCCCAACCAGTCAAGAACACGATCCTGACTAGTGCCTGGTGAGCATATGATAATCCCATCTCGTCTAACCAACCAACTCCTTAATTTCAGCGTGTGCTTCCCCGCCACCTGTGCAGGGCAGTGCAGTGTCATTGTGTCAACATCGACATCACAGTCACACACTGGCGCGTACACGTACGAGATAGATTATCCATATGCTCGCTACTCGTGCAACGCATGCCGGCAGGCCGCCCACGCGCCAGTGGCCGGTATATATCGGGCGAGTGTCCTCGGCTTCCAGCAGCTGCACCAACCGACCCACCCTGATCGAAGGAACAAAGCTCATCTGCTCAAGAATTTCGAACTTTCCAAATCCAATTGTCCAAACAATTCATCAATCATATGGCTTTAGATCGCAGGGCCTCTCAGCCGCCGGCGACCGCCTGCGTTCCGGCCACCGGCTACGACGAGGCGGCGAGGCCTGGTGTTTCGTCTACGGTGGGAGGGGACATGATGATGCCGGGCGGCAGCGCCGTGGCGATGGACGTGCCGCTGCTGTGGAACGACGAGGGGAGGATGAAGCGGGAGCTGGTCGCATGGGCCAAGGCCGTGGCATCCATGGCCATCAGGGAGTCGATGCGGTGCTAGCTAAGCTATGATGCACACGCGAGAGCCGAGAGGCAAATTGCTGTTCTGCCTCAGGCAATTGGGGCGCCATGGAAGCTGTTTGTTCTGCTTCTGGAATACTTCCCGCTGCACCGACCGAGCCAGTAGATTAGATTTCTGTTTGTTCTCTGAATCCTCTTTTCTCGGAGCGACCCCCATATATTTCGTGTGATCATTCGGTCGATCGTTCGGCTTGTACATACTTTTGCAAACGATCAAGGATAACATATGCTACAGCAGGATTATATGCCCCTTTTTCAGTTCACTCATATGATCCGCTCAGTTCGGCTGCAGAGATGTTTTTTTCTTAAAGAGTACGCCAAAACGACAAAATGTACGATAGTGGCCGGAGCTGTAAGTTGGAACTCCTTTCATCCTGCCCGCTCCCGCGAGCGGCAGGGCGAAACCCTACGTGCCGCCTTCTCCTCCCATCCTCCGCCTCCTCCTCCCTCCCTCGCCGCCGCCAGCAGGCGTTGCCGGGCAAAGCCCCGGGGCACCAGCGGCGGTGAGGCCTCTCCTTCCACCTCGCGTGGCGGTGGCGGCGCGGGCCGAGGTTGTCGCCGGGGGCGCCATGCTGGTCGGGGGGCGCGGTGGCGCTGCGGCTCGTCCGCGGCGTGGAGGCTCCAGGTGCTGGGCGTGCTCGCAGCGGCGGCGGCGCTTCGGTGCGGTCGACGGCAGGCGACGCGCGCAGGGTCCAGATTGGACTGCGGTGGACCGATTCCGACCCGACGCGGGGGCGTGCGCGGCGGTTCCGGGCGGCGATTCTGACGAGGTCGGGCAGGGTGGCCCTCTGGCTGCCGTGTGCAGGGCCGGGCAGGGCCCCCGGGCCCTTGTGCTTGCCCGCCTCCGTCCCAGATCATTGATGCTGGCAGCCAAGAGGGTTGTTTGTCGTCGATCTCGAAGGGGATCCCTTCTCCGGCATCTCCGGTCTCTGGAGGCCTCTCGGCGGTGAAGACCGATGCTTTTCAGTTCGCAGGGTTGCCTTGCGTGGTTCCCAGGGTGGCGGCTCCGTACGGTGGGTGGTGGCGTCGACCGGAAGGCGGGTGGCGCTCGCTGGTGTTGGATGGTCTTCTTGGTCGTGTGGACGGCGAGGAGCTGCCGGAAGTCTTGTCGCGGCGTAGTGGTGCCCTGGCGCTAGACCTGGCCATGGGCAGCCCGGCCCGGTCGGGCCGACCCGGCCCGGCCCGAAATTCCTGGGCCAAGCCCGACCCGGCCATGCCTATGGGCTGGGCCTGGGCTTGATTTTTTGGCCCGATGGCTGGGTCGGGTCGGGCATAGGCCATGATTTTATGCAATTTAAGGAAGCGGCCCGGCCCGAGGTCCGATGGGCTTTCCTTATGATGGGTCGGGCTTGGGCCAAGATTTCCGACCCGACGGTCGGGCCGGGCCTAGGCCAAGATTTTTCCCGTCGGGCTTTGGTCGGCCCAGACCGAGGCCCGGCCCGGCCCGAGAAATGCTCACGTATACCTGGCGCTCTCTATGTCTTTTCGATTGATGTCTCCATGGCTTTTCTTCTCCGCGCCAGATCCAGCTCAGATGGTCCTCAGACTGACTGATCCACATCCGTGCGAGGCGCTCATGTGGTTTTTCGGGGGAAACCCTTGGCTGGCATCGTCAGCCACATCCGCAACGACGACTTCGGTTGCCGTTCTCCTTTTTGAAGGTCGGATGAGGTTACCTTACCTCTCCCTTTCCCTCCACCCCGGGTGAAAACCTAGGTTTTGGCCGAGCAACGACGGCGCTCCGCGTCGTTCTCCTCCTTGGAGGCGCCGCTTTGAGATGAGGGGACGGAGGGGTCGACAGTATGGAGTCTATGACGATGGTGCGGTTTGGGCATGGTGTTGGCAAGGTCGGAGGCGCTTCCCAGCAAGTTCAAAGTTTTTTGGGTGCTAAATGGCGTGTAGTTGACGTGGGAGTTAGAAATCTTTGTGGTGTAGCTTTTCTTCAGTTCCCCGGCAACGGCGCCAGAAAAAATGCTTGATGGCGTGTACAGCACACGTCCGTTGGGAACCCCAAGAGGAAGGTATGATGCGCACAGTAGCAAGTTTTCCCTCAGAAAGAAACCAAGGTTTATCGAACCGGGAGGAGCCAAGAAGCACGTTGAAGGTTGATGGCGGCGGGATGTAGTGCGGCGCAACACCAGGGATTCCGGCGCCAACGTGGAACCTGCACAACACAACCAAAGTACTTTGCCCCAACGAAACGAGTGAGGTTGTCAATCTCACCGGCTTGCTGTAACAAAGGATTAGATGTATAGTGTGGATGATGATTGTTTGCGGAAAACAGTAAAACAAGTATTACGATGAGATTGTATTCGATGTAAAAGAATGGACCGGGGTCCACGAGTTCACTAGAGGTGTCTCTCCCATAAGATAAATAGCATGTTGGGTGAACAAATTACAGTCGGGCAATTGACAAATAGAGAGGGCATGACAATGCACATACATGATACGATGAGTATTGTGAGATTTAATTGGGCATTACGACAAAGTACATAGACCGCTATCCAAGCATGCATCTATGCCTAAAAAGTCCACCTTCAGAGTTATCATCCGAACCCCTTCCAGTATTAAGTTGCAAACAACGGACAATTGCATTAAGTATGGTGCGTAATGTAATCAATAACTACATCCTCGGACATAGCATCAATGTTTTATCCCTAGTGGCAACAACACATCCACAACCTTAGAACTTTCCTGTCACATCGTCCCGCATTTAATGGAGGCATGAACCCACTATCGAGCATAAATACTCCCTCTTGGAGTTAAGAGTAAAAACTTGGCAAGAGCCTCTACTAATAACGGAGAGCATGCAAGATCATAAACAACACATAGGTAATAGATTGATAATCAACATAACATAGTATTCTCTATCCATCGGATCCCGACAAACACAACATATAGAATTACGAGATAGATGATCTTGATCATGTTAGGCAGCTCACAAGATCCGACAATGAAGCACATGAGGAGAAGACAACCATCTAGCTACTGCTATGGACCCATAGTCCAGGGGTGAACTACTCACTCATCACTCCGGAGGCGACCATGGCGGTGAAGAGTCCTCCGGGAGATGATTCCCCTCTCCGGCAAGGTGCCGGAGGCGATCTCCGTAATCCCCCGAGATGGGATTGGCGGCGGCGGCGTCTCGTAAGGTTTTCCGTATCGTGGCTCTCGGCATCGGGGGTTTCGCGACGAAGGCTTTAAGTAGGCGGAAGGGCAACGCGGGGGCCACACGAGGGCCCCACACACCAGGGTCGCGCGGCCGGGACACTGGGCCGCGCCGCCCTATTGTGGCGGCGCCTCGTGGCCCCACTTCCTTTCCCCTCGGTCTTCCGGAAGCTTCGTGCAAAAATAGGACCCCGGGCGTTGATTTCGTCCAATTCCGAGAATATTTCCTTTGTAGGATTTCTGAAACCAAAAACAGCAGAAAACGACAGAATCGGCTCTTCGGCATCTCGTTAATAGGTTAGTGCCGGAAAATGCATAAATACGACATAAAGTATGCATAAAACATGTAGATATCATCAATAATGTGGCATGGAACATAAGAAATTATCGATACGTCGGAGACGTATCAGCATCCCCAAGCTTAGTTCTCGCTCGTCCCGAGCAGGTAAACGATAACAAAGATAATTTCCGGAGTGACATGTCATCATAACCTTGATCATACTATTGTAAGCATATGTAATGAATGCAGCGATCAAAACAATGGTAATGACATGAGTAAACAAGCTGAATCATAAAGCAAAGACTTTTCATGAATAGTACTTCAAGACAAGCATCAATAAGTCTTGCATAAGAGTTAACTCATAAAGCAATAAATCAAAGTAAAGATATTGAAGCAACACAAAGGAAGATTAAGTTTCAGCGGTTGCTTTCAACTTGTAACATGTATATCTCATGGATAATTGTCAACATAGAGTAATATAACAAGTGCAATATGCAAGTATGTAGGAATCAATGCACGGTTCACACAAGTGTTTGCTTCTTGAGGTGGAGAGAGATAGGTGAACTGACTCAACATAAAAGTAAAAGAAAGGCCCTTCGCAGAGGGAAGCATTGATTGCTATATTTGTGCTAGAGCTTTGGTTTTGAAAACATGAAACAATTTTGTCAACGGTAGTAATAAAGCATATGTATCATGTAAATTATATCTTACAAGTTGCAAGCCTCATGCATAGTGTACTAATAGTGCCCGCACCTTGTCCTAATTAGCTTGGATTACCGGGATTATCATTGCAATACACATGTTTTAACCAAGTGTCACAAAGGGGTACCTCTATGCCGCTTCGTACAAAGGTCTAAGGAGAAAGCTCGCATTTGGATTTCTCGCTTTTTGATTATTCTCAACTTAGACATCCATACCGGGACAACATAGACAACAGATAATGGACTCCTCTTTAATGCATAAGCATGTTGCAACAATTAATGTTCTCATATGAGATTGAGGATATATGTCCAAACTGAAACTTCCACCATGATTCATGGCTTTAGTTAGCGGCCCAATGTTCTTCTCTAACAATATGCATGCTCTAACCATTAAATGAGTGGTAAATCTCCCTTACTTCAGACAAGACGGACATGCATAGCAACTCACATGATATTCAACAAAGAGTAGTTGATGGCGTCCCCGGGAACATGGTTATCGCACAACAAGCAACTTAATAAGAGATAAAGTGCATAAGTACATATTCAATACCACAATAGTTTTTAAGCTATTTGTCCCATGAGCTATATATTGCAAAGGCGAATGATGGAAATTTAAAGGTAGCACTCAAGCAATTTACTTTGGAATGGCGGAGAAATACCATGTAGTAGGTAGGTATGGTGGACACAAATGGCATAGTGGTTGGCTCAAGGATTTTGGATGCATGAGAAGTATTCCCTCTCGATACAAGGTTTAGGCTAGCAAGGTTATTTGAAAAAAACACAAGGATGAACCGGTGCAGCAAAACTCACATAAAAGACATTGCGGGAGGCCGACGCCTCGATCTCCTCCCTGGCGCCTCGACGCCCTCCCTCGCCCCCTCGGTAACCCGCCCTGCTGACGCCAACCCGCCTGACGTCACCACGACCCCACCAGGGTGACGCCAGCCCTCGCGCCGCTGTTGGCCAACGCCACCGCCCAGCCCCGCCCGATGCCCTCCCCTGCCTATAAAAGCCCCTGTCCGCTCCACTCCTCTCCCCACACCCCACTCCACTCGCCTCTCCACCTCCACAAGAACCCCCTGAGGGCGCCCAGAGCGCTGCTCGGGGCAGCGCCTCGCCCAAGCTCCGCCACCACCCGGTGGTCGCCGCCGGAGAAGAAGCGGAGGTGCTGCAAGAGCTCCGCCCACTGCCGCCCTCTCTCCTTCCACTCAGCCCCTCCCTGCCATCTCCTACGTCGCCCTAACCCTTTCCTCGCCATGCCAGGACGACTGGACGCCGCCACTCCAAGACCTGCTGCCGGACGCTGTGACGGGGAAGGTGTTGCCGGAAGCCAGGAAGAAGGAGAAGGCGCCGCCCGCCCGTTCTGCGACGTCGCCAACCACCCTCGACCTCGCCGCCGTGCAGCAGACGCCGCCGGTGAGTTCCCGGCCACCCCTGCCCCTTCCTCTGCCAAAACCGGCCGCCCTGGTCGTGCCTCGCGCTCGCGTGGAGGAGACGATGGCCATGGTCCATCGGATCCCCATCCGACGCCTGCATGGGCCATGCAGGCCAGCATGGCCATGCACGGCCTGGTCCACCCGGGGCCCCTCCTCTTTTCCTTTATTTCTTCCTTTTTCTTTCCCCTGCCCGCGTGGCAATTCCTTTGGGCCGGCCCAGCTCTCTCACAAATCGGCCCAGAGCTTTCCCGCCCAGTTTCCCGTTTGAAAAATTGTTAAACATTTTAGTTTTTGAATTTAAAACCTGTGCACCATTTCGTGGATAACTTGAGATCTACATTTCGAAATCAAATGAAACCAAGTGCGTTAGAACCAGAATTTTAAGATCTTTCACATGCCACTGACCTCATATTTTTAGGATTTTTATACGAATTATAGAGCATTAAACTTGCTCTATGTATTCTGCACCTTCCACAAAAATCCTAAAATCATAGATTTAATATTTTTGACTGATTCCAATTGTGTTAATCTTGTTTTAATGTTGTCCATCTAAGAAAAATAATATGGGTCCCTGTAAGAAATAGTTCTGGTTCGTTTGTAAAAATGGTGTGTCACATGAAATGTTGTTCATTAAAAATTTGTTGTTATTTAATTTCCCACCCCAACCCTTTTTCTTATAAATTTGGCCAATGCATGTTTTTACTTTGATACAACATACACCCCTGCATGCTTTACCATATTCTTTTAAAACTTGATTCTTGAGTTATGTGTTGATTGTATGTTGCTCTTTTATTTTTGCGAACGTTAGATACGAACGTTGGAGAAGCCGAAGGAGAAGATTTTGGAGAAGGTGTTGAAGAAGACCAGGGACTAGCCAGCCAAGGCAAGCCATTTACTTTGATCCCTTGTTTTCTATACTCTTGAATTGAGATCTTATCATCTTTTGGCCTCTTGATTCTTTGTGTTCCTTGGGTTTGGATAATTCGTTTCTTTTACATACTTGCCACCAAGTGTGTAAGGTCCCCTCTTGATATTTTGCGTACTTACTCTAAGTATGTGAATTACATTCACCGCCATTTGACACCCCCTAATTCTAGTAAAAACTTGGGTTAACATCATGAAATTGCTCCACTTTTTGATTATCTCCATTTATGCTCAATGTGAGTATGGATGTCTTTGACACCCTTCATGGTATGATGGCAATCTTGATGCTATTATACATCTTAGTTCACACATAAACTTTAGGTTGGGAAAACCCTCAAGGTTTTGCCTTGTTGTAAAAGTTTTTGCTAAAACCTTGGGTAATTTTGACATTTAATCAAGTGAGGTTTTAAGAAAGGTATTGAGGTTTAAGGGAAAGTGGAAATGTGACTTTGTTGGAAAGGAAAAAGTGGTTATAACTTGGGATTTTGGGAAAAACAACACATGGTTCTATGTATTCGCCCGGAACAACCAACTAGCGCAACCACACTATCCAAAGTGGGCACGGGCTTAGTCCGTAGTTTGTTGAAATTGATGTGAGATACCTTCACCACTCTCTAGGAGGGTCACGATGACCTCTGACACCGGGTTGCGCTCTGAAGGAGGCAATACATCGCATTAACTTGCAGTCGGACGATCATCGAGGGTCTTCTCGTCGTGGCGCCGGAGATACGCTCAAAAAGGAGGTATGCTGCCGGGGTGCCGGGAAGGGTTAAGCCCGCGAGGAAGGGCTCATGTTAAGGGAGACAGGCGAAAGACTTTGATCGATTATCCGAATCTCACATACTTTCGTATGACGATCCGGGGATGATCCCGGCGGATTTATCGGTTCTTGTGGGGAAAGTGCGCAAACTCTGCAGAGTCAAAACTATTCGAATAGCCGCGTCCGCGGTCATGGACAGTTGGGATGGCCGTTGCTTAGCTGTGTTGGGTTTTGTTTTGGAAATGCTTTGCAAAGAAAAGAAAATGTTTCTGTTAGTACTTGGAGTACTGGAAAAATAGTGGTGACCATGATGAGATGGTCGGAAAGGAAATAAAATTTGGGTCTACCCTTCCTAGGTGTTTTATGTTGTGAAGGATCTTCTTAAATTAATTCATGTAGGGATGTCTTAGATAAATCTTTGAGTGTCTCCTTCACCCATGAAGTTGAGATGCTAACTCCACCAAAACACTTCTTCTCTTCTACATGTCATATTCTTAAATGAAAGTAGATATTCCCTCTTGACCTCCTAGTTTAGTTCTCGGTACCTCGTTTCCTTGATATGTTCTTTTCTAAATGGTTTGCGTGTACAAATCAAAATGTACTCACGGTTTTGTCCCTGGCTATTTACTTGGCCAGACTATGAGGAGGATTTCGAAGATGATGGAGGTTATCAGGACGACTATGCGACTTAGGAAGTTTCCCGGTCAGCTGCCTGTAGGGTTTAAGGCATGACTTGGGCCCGACGAAGTTATTTGTATCCGCTGCATTTTGATGTTTGAATTCAGCCCGAAGTGGCAATTTATGTAAGACTTGGTCATGAGACCGTTTGTAAGACTATTTATTATTTCGGTACTATGTAATGGATGTTGTAACTCTGTTTATCAGTTCGGTTATGTTCTCATGTTACACTGATCATGGGATCATGAGTGAATGCATAACGGGTATTTCGGACAGCTGGTCCGGGGTGCCACAGAGCTGGTATCAGAGCCATCCTGACTCTAGGGAAAACCCTTAGTTAGCATGGACGTTAATGTTAGGGCAAAATTATTTTTGATATCAAAAACGAGATGACTCTAAGCTGAAATAATGCCTTGTCTCTCCTCTAAATTTTTCTCCTTAAAGATAAACTACTTGCATTAATCTTCAACAGTTTTATCTTATGTACCTTAAAATTTTACACACTTGTCATGTTACTAATTTTAACCCTAAAATTTTGTGTAGATGGAGGAAGTTATGTACACCCGGAGCCGTCAGGTGGGAGAGTCGCAGCCTTTGTTCCTCTTCGAGACCGCCCTGATCGACGTTTTTCACGCCGTCGGTCGCCTCCGCCCCGAGGTGAAGGGCGGACAGATGAACGATATCGAAAACGAGGACTTGTCCTGGATGATAGTCTGCACCATCCGGGGCTCCCACGTCAAGCAGCTTCCGGAGATTGAGATCCAGCTGTTTGAGCGCACTTGGGAGGACGGTTTGGTTCGTGCGCTCCAGGCAGCCCTTGCTCGCCTCACGTTCCACCACCGTGCGGAGCTCGAGGAGAAGAATCTCCCTTACGCTCACTTTGGGCGGCGTGACGAAGAGGGCCTTCCCACCGTGGTGCCTTATGTTTGCCCCCTCGGTCGCCACGCTGCCCAGATGGAGCTCGTCCTCGGCAAGACTCAGAACAGCCTCGACATCTGCAGGATGGAGAAAGAGATGCTGACGAATGAGTTGGACGAGGTCAAGAGAGACCTTGAGGAGATGAAGCGGAGGGCTCGCCGCCAGCGGAGGCTCAAGCTCCGGGCAAGAGAGGCCAAGTACATGCTTAAGGTGAAGGTGACGCACCTTAAGACGGCGCTCCGCGAAGCCGAGACTAAGATAGAGGAGGTGGAGGATGATGGCGAGAATCTCCGCAAGGAGAATGCTGCCCTCCTTAGTGATGATGATGACTACATGGACGAGGAAGGGTACGATTGGAACAACCCGTCCGAGGAGGAAGATGAGGATGATATGGACTTCATCAATGACGAGCCGAAAGAGCCAGCACCCCCTACCCCTCGCGAGTCCTCCGAGGAGCCACCGTTCGAGGAGCCACCGATCAAGGATGACACCATCATCCTTGACGACGACTAGTTTGAGCACCGCACCATCGCTAGTATGCTATGTTATGATGTCCCTGATGTAATCGCGTAGAACGATGTTGGTCCTATGGTGACCTTGATTTGGTGAACTATGATCTTTTGGTGATATCTATGTTATGATGATGGTTGCATTTGCGTTTATGTTATCTTTATCTTCTGAGTTTTTCAACAAGTTTTTATGCATCATGTCACCCCTCCCCCTTAGAAAGAACTCGCCTATCAAAGTTGTTCCCTTTTGCCTCATGTCTTCATCTCATCAGATGGTTGACACTCGCCGTGGCGCGCACCAGAACGACCCTCCACCCCCACCTGAGGCCAATATGGCTCAAATCCTTCGCCTCCTTATGGAAGACCGTCAAGCCGCTCGCGCTGAAAGTCAAGCAAACATCGCGGCTCTGCAGAATATCGCGCAGCTTGCCGCAGGAAACAACAACAATGGAGGTGATGGTGAGGAAGCCCCAAGATCCAAACTAAGGGATTTCCAGAACACCAACCCGCCGGTTTTCACCAAGTGCACCGCCCCTCTTGATGCGGACGATTGGCTCCGTACTATCGAAAACAATCTGGAAGTCGCGGCCGTGGGCGAGAATGAGAAGGTGGTTCTTGCAACTCACTTTCTCGCTGGACCCGCAAGAGCTTGGTGGGAGAATGTTAAAGCTATGCAAGCTGCTAACCATGTGATCACCTGGGCAGAATTTACCACTAAGTTCCGCAAAGCCCACATCCCTTCAGGTTTGATCAAGATCAAGAGAGATGAGTTCTTCAACCTTAAGCAAAACAATGGTAGTGTGATCGATTACCTGGACAAGTTCAACACATTGGCTAGATATGCACCTCAGGACACTGACACTGATGAGAAGAAGAGGGACCGTTTCCTAAATGGTCTTCATGAAGAAATTCAGAGTATTCTCGTGGCCGTTCCTTACCCTGATCTTGAAGCTCTGGTGGATGCCGCCATCATGGTGGAATCCAAGCGCAAGGCAGCCTATGAGACCCGCAAGCGCAAGATGCAGCAGCAGCAGCAGCAGAGTGGACCCAGCAATGCTAGGTTCCGCAGCCAGCCTCCACCAAGGCCGGCGCCTCAACCTCAGCGAGCGCCAGCCCCTGCTTATCGCCCCTCCAACAACAACACCAACCGCCAGGTTGTGCAGTCTCGTACCGTAGGAGGAAACTTCAACAACAACCCTCGCAACAACCCAAATACTCACACTCAGGGAGACGGATGTTTTGCTTGTGGACAACCTGGACACTTCTCTCGTGAATGCCCCTCCAAGATGAATCTTGCTCAGCGCCCCAATGCACCAAGACCGAATCAAGGCCAAGCCCGTGCTGCAACCGGGAGGAAGCCTCCACCTAAGAAGCAGGCCAATACTGCTAGAGGACACCTGAACCATGTCAATGCTGAAGAAGCTGAAGAATCTCCTGATATTGTGCTGGGTTTGTTCCTAGTCCACTCCACCCCCGCAAGAGTTCTTTTCGATTCCGGTGCATCACATTCCTTTGTTACCGAACCCTTTGTTAAGAAAAGTAAAATGACACCCACCGTCATGAGAAGACTCATGCTTGTTCAAATACCTGGATCCACCGCTAAAGCCCGTTTATCCTGCAAACAAGTTCCCGTAGAAATCCTAGGCGTTCCTTTTCAGGCAGAACTCATTGTCTTAGGAGCCCAAGGGTTAGAAGTAATTCTGGGAATGGATTGGATGACCAAGTACCAAGGACACATCGATTGTGCCCGAAAATCCATCACCTTAACCAATGATGAGGGAATAAAAGTAAAATACACCGCCACCATACCCTCATCCCGAGCCTTCTGTAAAAAGAGTATCTCTGGACCAACCATTGATCTAGTTCCTATCGTTTGTGAGTATCCGGATGTTTTCCCCGAAGAGTTGCCCGGTATGCCCCCTGATAGGGATATCGAGTTCATCATTGAGTTGATACCGGGAACATGACCTATAGCACAGAGGCCTTATCGCATGAACCCTCAAGAGCTGATAGAGCTAAAGAGACAACTGGATGATATGTTGAGTAAAGGTCTAATTCGACCTAGTGCCTCACCATGGGGATCACTTGTCATTTTTGTGGACAAACGAGACGGTACCATCCGCCTTTGTGTGGATTACCGAAAGCTCAATGACGTAACCATCAAGAACAAGTATCCCCTTCCCAAGATTGAGGATTTGTTCGACCAAATGAATGGAGCCCGAGTCTTCTCCAAGATTGATCTCCGTACGGGTTATCACCAGTTAAAAGTACGAGAATCAGATATTCCCAAGACAGCTTTCACCACCCGTTATGGATTGTTTGAATACACCGTGATGTCCTTCGGACTAACCAATGCTCCCGCCTACTTTATGAACCTCATGAACAAAGTCTTTATGGATTACCTCGACAAGTTTGTTGTGGTATTCATTGATGACATTCTAGTCTACTCAAAGTCTGAAGAAGAGCATGAGGAACACCTACGTCTTGTTTTGGGCACCCTGAGAGAACATAAGCTCTACGCTAAGTTTAGCAAGTGTCAGTTTTGGCTCAAGGAAGTCGGATTTCTTGGCCATGTATTGTCTGCCGGAGGAGTCTCTGTCGACCCCTCTCTCATCAAGTCTATCATGGATCGGAAGCCGCCAACTAACCCAACCGAAGTGAGATCCTTCCTCGGATTGGCGGGATATTACCGCAAGTTTGTAGAAGGATTCTCAAGTATCGCCAAACCCATGACCCAACTTCTCAAGAAAGGCAGGAAATTTGAGTGGACAGAAAAGTGTGAAGAAAGTTTCCAAGAACTCAAGAAGCGTCTTGTGTCTGCCCCTATTCTCACCATGCCGGATGTCACCAAGGACTTTGTAATTTACTGCGACGCTTCCAAACTTGGACTTGGTAGTGTTCTGATGCAAGAAGGGAAGGTTATTGCCTACCTCTCCCGACAGCTGAAGCCACACGAGGAAAATTATCCCACACATGACCTGGAACTAGCTGCCGTAATTCATGCCCTCAAAACTTGGCGCCACTATCTCATTGGAAATCGGTGTGATATCTACACTGATCACAAGAGCCTCAAGTATATCTTTTCTCAGAGGGAGCTGAATATGCGACAAAGGAGATGGATAGAGCTGATAAAGGACTATGATCTTAGTATTCACTATCACCCTGGAAAGGCGAATGTAGTCGCCGATGCCCTTAGTCGCGAACCATGTTCGCTGAACGCCCGTCTCAAAGCTGAACAACCCATGCTATACCAAGAATTTGAAGAGTTCGGCCTGGAACTCGTTAGCCATGGATTTCTAGCCGCATTGGAAGTTAAGCCTAGCCTCCGGGATCAAATCAAGGAAGCTCAGAAAGGTCATGAGAGTATTGAAGGTATCAAACGCCGTATGGACAAAGAGGAAGTGGCTGGATTTTCCGTTGATGGGGAAGGAATATTGTGGTACAATGGGCGTCTTTGTGTACCAACTATCCCTGACCTGAAGCACCTGATTATGGAGGAAGCTCATAACACTCCTTACTCCATTCACCCTGGCGGATCAAAGATGTACCAGGATCTCAAGGAGACTTTCTGGTGGCATGGAATGAAGCGTGACATTGCCTTCTTCATTGCTAGATGCGACGTTTGTCAACGGGTTAAAGCCGAACATCAACGCCCAGCTGGATTACTCCAACCTCTGCAAGTTCCCGCATGGAAGTGGGATGAAGTGGGAATGGACTTTATCACTGGACTCCCACGGTCAAGCCGCGGACACGATTCCATTTGGGTAATTGTGGATCGCCTTACCAAGGTCGCCCACTTTATCCCGGTCAAGACCACGTACAATGGCCGAGAGCTAGCCGACCTCTACGTATCACGGATAGTTAGTCTG
The DNA here is from genome assembly GCF_022539505.1 of Lolium rigidum. Classification (NCBI taxonomy): domain Eukaryota; kingdom Viridiplantae; phylum Streptophyta; class Magnoliopsida; order Poales; family Poaceae; genus Lolium; species Lolium rigidum. The sequence continues at coordinate 122,576,791 of NC_061514.1, read as the reverse complement.
CATGGTGTACCCAAGACCATTGTCTCTGACCGAGGACCCCAATTCACCTCTCGATTCTGGAAGAAGCTACATGAAGCTCTGGGAACCAAGCTCTCCTTTAGTACTGCTTATCATCCGCAGACAGGTGGACAGATGGAGCGAGTGAATCAGATTCTGGAGGATATGCTCCGCGCCTGTGTTCTAGCTTATGGAACCAAATGGGAGAATTGTCTGCCTTTCGCCGAGTTCTCATACAACAATAGCTATCAGGCCAGCCTCCAGATGGCACCTTTTGAGGCCCTCTATGGACGTAAATGCCGCACCCCTCTCAATTGGTCTGAAACCGGAGAAAGCCAAGTGTTTGGACCAGACATACTACGAGAAGCTGAAGAACAAGTTCAACTCATCCGAGACCGTTTGAAGGCCGCCCAATCTCGCCAGAAAAGCTACGCTAACCCCAAGCGTCGGGATTTAACCTTCAACACCGGAGATTTTGCTTACCTCCGGGTGACACCTCTCAAAGGGATGCAGCGTTTCCACGTCAAAGGCAAGTTAGCACCCAGGTACATTGGCCCCTTCAAGGTCCTTGCTCGTCGCGGAGAAGTCTCATACCAACTAGAGCTACCCGCAGAACTGTCAGAGTTTCATGATGTCTTCCATGTCTCCCAACTCCGAAAATGCCTTCAAGTACCTGACAAGCCTGAAGTGTTCAAGAACATAGATGTAATATCCCAGGTATTGGGGTTACAAAAATAGAGGAAACAGATGTGTGCATTGCATTCATGCATAGAAAATCTGGGGAATTTTCGCGCTTTAAAGTAAAACAGTCACAGTAACTGAAGTTTCACTTGACCTTGGTGGAATTGAAGTAGCTCATCAAGTCAAGCGCTATAAACCTCAAAGTGACTTTGTTTAAAACTTTGTTTTGGGTAGATATGATTTGATCTAAGGGGTTAGATCAGATGGAACTAATAATCAACACAACAACACTTTACTCAATGATCAATTGCTTGATCTTATAACATATCATAATATGGTAATCCTTACCATAACATATGAACATACATCTATTTGGAAATCAAGTAACAATAAATTGAGAAACCATTCTTCACTTATCTTTTTCATGTCTTAAACAAATCCTTGATCCTACCATGAACCTCATGGTATTCATTCTATTTCAATCTTGGGAACATAATAAGGAGATCAACTCTAGAAATATTTATCCTTCTCTATTCCATGTCATTATACATCAACCCTAGAGAGGTGAGAGTTCCGTATTAATAATTAAAGAAGCAATAACAAACCTTGAGCTAAACCTTAGATATACATCCAAGTATTCAAATCATCACCCTTGAAGAGAAACCCTAGAATATTATTCCAGACTATCCCTAGAGAGAGAACCCATTTATATTAACCATAGATATTGGTGACCACATAATTATCTTTGGAGAATAATCTTAGGTTAGTATTGAAGTCATTCCCAAGTGAGAGAGAGCCCCTCCATATCAATTCCAGACTTTACCTATTAATGAATAGAGGACAATCTTTGAATTAAAGTATTGGGTTGTAACCCATTTCATCTTGGAGTGGTGAGATAACCAAATACCAAGTGGAATAAGACTATATCCATGAATTAGTGAAATAAGGAGTGGATTAATCCAACTAAGTTAGACAATTAAACCTTTAGCTCAGCAACCTAAATAAATATTAGGAGTATATCATAAACCCTAAGAACTTGAGGTAGAGATATTAAGAACAAGTGGATCATGCCTAATCCATGACCATGCTATGAAGAAATAGGAGAATAATTCAAATGCTAACACTTATATGATTAATAGATATTATTCCCCACATGAAGTCATAGGGAGGTAATTAATAAGCCACCCTAAGCCTATATTCCAACCTTGACTAGTGAATCACTTGGTGATCATAAGTAGAATCCTACCACATCTATATAAATTAAAGAACCTAAGGAAACCTTAGAGTAAAACTCCATATTTAATATGGTGAGAAACCATCTATTCATATGACCAAAGTTAACTATAAAAAGAAACATAACTACTTCAGATACTTTAATGATTAATTGAGGAAAATAATAGAAGTCAATTGGTATAAGATGAAACCAATTCTCAATATCATAGTAACTAAAGGAGAACAGAAACAATTAAGCAAGTAACCATATTACCTTGGTTAGGAGAGATTAAAACCTAGCAGATGCAATATGATGCCATCTCACTTCTACAAACTAGAATTAAAATCTCAACCCTAGTTTGAGTATCACTTGGGTGATCACAACTAAACCCTAAACTACAATTAAGTTCCAATCCAGGTATCATTAGATAAATAGCAATATAATCCTACAAGTGCACTCTAATTAAATCATGTATTTAATTATGGAACATGAGATGAATCTAGTGTTAAGTCTTATATTTGAAAACTAAATGGGTAGCTAACAACCACTTATTTCCATATATCAAAACCAAACCATGATGAGAGTAGTACTTACTCTAAATATTTTAAGGTGTTACTAAACTACCATATAAAGACAATATTTGGAAGTAATTCAAGTAGAATTTCCAAATTCATTATAACATAGTTATGCACATAAAATAATAGTCAAGTGACAACATTCTTAATAGGAGGTCAAGCCTTAGAGATATTTTAGCACATCAAATTCATGCCATATGGATACTTAATTCAAAGTCAAATAATAATTAATAGACCAATGTTTCAATACCCACATAAAATGTGTAATACCCAACAGTAATTATAAAGTATCTTGGGTGGATTATATAAAAGTTCAAATTGTAAAATGCCTGCATGGTATAGAAGAATTCAAACTTGAATTAAAACCAGGATTTAAAATAGAGTTTGAAAATACAAAACAGAAAATAAAAGAATAGAAAAGAAAAAGAGAGAGAGGGGTGCTTACCTGGGCAGGCCACGGAAGCCCAGCACAAACCCACCCGAGCAGCCCAGCAGTAGTCCAAGCCCAGCTCAAACAGCAGCCCAGCCACGGCCCAAGACACTTACCTCTTCGCTTCAGACGCACACGAAGTGGACGAAGCCATCTTCGTCTTCTTCGTCGTCTGCAAGCACGGGAGGTCGACACGGCGACGATTGAGCCACGTCCCGGCCGTCATTGTGGACAGCGCGACCACCGACGATCGCCCTTGACCCTATAAATACACGGCCGAAGCCTCCATCGCTCGCGTTCTTCCTCTTTCCCTAATTCCTCAAACCCTAGCTCGCCGGTCGAATTCTCTTGCCGCCGTTTGGGGCCACCGCAAGCACCGCCGTGAAGCCTAGAGCTCCGCCTCGTCGCCAGCTATCTTCTTATCGACACACGCCTGCTGGGGAACTCCAAATCCGACGAATCGCGACCTCGTTTCATCGCCGGGCACCACCAGCCGTCGACGCTCGCCGTCGATGTAGGCCACCCCAACACTCACCGTCAAGCCCTACACGCTCCTGGTGAGCTCCTCGATCTCGTGGTGTGCCCGCTTTGCTCAATCATGTACCGTAGCACCGCCGCGTCGTTTAGCTGAAACCGCCGCCGCGGTACGTGCTCACCGGAGCTACTCCGATGACCACTCAGAGGAGGCGCCGCCACCCGTTGGCTCGCATAGCACGGCGAACCCAACCCGCAACCCCGCCGGACGCGGAGCGCCGAATCGCCGACGCCAATCTCGCTCGGCCGTCGGCCGGCCACTCCGATGCCACCTCGGCGATTTTGACCCCGGTCAAAGGCCGCGTGGAGGCCGAGGTGTCTCCGGCCCACCGGCCGTTGACCGTGGGTAACACTAGATAGGGTACCGGTAGCAATTGTTTCTGTTTAATTCAAATTCCATAAAATCTGAAACTTCAAATGAATTTACAAAATTCATATTAACTCAGAAAAATTAAAATAAGATACTAAAATTCTTAGAAAAGAAAACTCTATCCAATAAAAATATAATATGAAATTTTTATTTTAAATAAAAATTCAATTGTTTAACACATGTTAATTAAGCCTTTTCTTTTAATTCAAAATACAATTAAAATTCAATAATTAGGAAAACTTTCTAAATTAAATAAAAACCAGTAAATAAATAAAGAAAACATTAAAATTAAATTTCTTTATTTGTTAATTGGTAAATCCTTATTAGAAGGATTTCAACCCTAAATAACAATTACCTTAATTATTAATTAATTAAAAATAGTGAGATACCAACTCCAACATTATTTTCATTTCAAATTTATTAATAACTTCAATTTACTTATTGAAGTTATTAATCCAAGAATTATTGGGTAACTAGAAAAACCTAGTTCCATATGTTAGAAAAACAGGAATTCATCATTTCATGTTAAATCCTAAAACCCTAATCCAATTAGAAACCCTAGGTCCAATAATTCATTTGAAACCTAATTTACTTCTAAAACCAAAACCCTAGATCCTCACATGTAACCATAGTGTTCTATTTTCATGCATAGAACCATAATAGCAACTCGAATTCTTGTCCCGGCCACATAAAATATAGAAGTCTATCACTAAGACTTTAGCATTCCATGTGTTCACCCCCTCAAACCTAGATGATCAAATAGGAACACCTAAGTCTAAACCCTAATTCCTATCATCAAAAGTATCAATCTTTATTCATTCCTATTTAACATCACACCATTGTGATAAACCCTAACATCAACCACATCTACTATTTTACTTTACATAACCCTGTTCCACTAAACCCTACTAGTGTGAGATACTTATGAACCATCCTATTTAGGAACCAACCATTCTCTACTAAGAGATCCAATAACAAATACAAGCCAACCTCAACCTTAATTGTAATACTTCTTATTACTTAAGAAGTATGTTCTTCAAAAGTTATTCTTTTGAAGTAAATAAAGAATCATCATCAACCCTGCTTATAAGGACCTATAAACCCTAGCCAACTATCACCAACAAGGTATGCCACCTTGATAGAAACTATTGGTAATTAAGATGTTTAGGCTTAATTCAATAATACAAGCCTAGTAGCTGATGAATCCAACTAGGTTGTGATCCATCTTATACTTACTCCAGAAGCTACTTGGAACCAGAATAAATTATAGCAACCCACAAACCTAATTACCATACTTGTTCTTTATCCAATTACATGTTCTTCAAAAGTTATTCTTTTGAAGTACTCCCTCCGTTCCTTTTTAATTGACTCAAATTTAGTACAAAGTTGTACTAAATCTGAGTCAATTAAAAAAGAACGGAGGGAGTATATAATAAGCAATCATTAACCATAACATATAGTACTAAAACCAACCACTATTTTTTACATGTTAGGATTACACCAAACCTTATTGTTGTGTGCTATTAATGCTATTATTATGATATATTCCAGCACATGTTTATGATACCAAGTATTCAATCCTAATAAGAACCTTGTTTGTGAATCACTCTAAAAGTGCAACACACTGAACTGATCATTACAACTCACTAATCCTAAATCATCGGGGTTAGGTCACGCTTAGAGCGATTGCATCTCATTCTTATGCATTATTGCATCCTTGCCAATCTTTTAAACATCGTCCTTACCGGACGATGATGCTATTTCAGAATTTGGAGTTACTACGTATCGAAGACCTTGTCCGCATAATCTTGCGATCAAGAAAGGAAAGTTCATCACTTGCTCATGTCATCCGAGTATTTTTATCAAATTACTTGCAAAGTATTATGGTTATCACTATTGCACAAAAATCAAAACCACTACTTTCATAACTATGAATATGACTATGTGGTGGGCAATGGAACCATGGATTGTGTTGATATGGTGGAGGTTCCATTGCACGGGTTTATATCCATCTAGGATTAAACAACAAATGTCGCCAGTGATTCTTGTGCCGTAATACCCGTGTTAACCATAAGATCCGGAGTGGGACGGAGTAGTCAAAAGTGTTTCCACCTCTCGTTCATCAACGGATGCGCTTTACCGTAGTACACTTGTAATCCAAGGGGGCAAGCCGGTGAGGCTGGGGAGTCCTAAGTCCCCACGGCATAGTCCGTAGTACACTTGTCGCCCGAAGGAGCAAGATGGTGAGGCTGGGGAGTCCTAAGTCCCCACGGTATTGCGGTCTAGGATGGGTTGCAGCCACCGGCGTAGGAGTGTATGGTAGAGCCCAAGCACTCGTTGTCGTGGTCGGGGTCCACCCTGAAATACGGGAATAATGGGACCGACGTGGACCCGTGGTCGGCGCATGCAACAAAGGGTGGGTGTTCGAGGTAGCGGAGGAACATGATTGGCTAGACCTTATACCGGGCCTCACACCAAAGGAAGTGTGGACGAGCCTGAAACTCGGTTGGCACCAAGGTTAAGATCTCTTATGGGTAAAGCAACACACCTCTCGCAGAGTGTAAAGAACCGTGACCTGTCACTCCCTGTTCCGGGATATGGAACTGCGAACGCTGCCGGAAAGGAGCTCCATGAAGTTCTAGTAAACCGGTGAAGGCCGACGGACATAGTTCTTCCGAATAAAAGCAACCTTTTGAAGAAATGGTTATGAAAACTTGCATTGGTATTAGACTTTCCGGTCTAATGCTGTAGCTAGTGCATCAAACACCTCTTCCCTATAATGAACTTGTTGAGTACGCTCGTACTCATCCCACTCTTAAATCCCCGCTTAGATATGGAGGCATCGAAGGAGGATCTACAGGTGCAACTCGAAGACCGAGGGATCAACAAATACTTCAAGGGACAGAACCTGACAGAAGAGTCAAACACTACCTCCAACAAGGATCAAACCTAGCTTAGCAATAGAAAGGAACTAGTTTCCTAAACCTAGCTCCTATTTAGCTAGAATCTATTCACAGCCTCTAGAGTTAGTTAAATATTCTACAAATAGAGTTCGTGATAAGACTAGACTACGAGTCGTTCTTCTGGAGTTTATTTGCAGTTTTACCTCATTGTAAAGTAGGAGGCTGTGATGATCTTATGTAACAGAGTCATTGTTGTAATTCTATAGACATGCCTTGGACCCGCATATGTTTCATTGTACCACTCGAGCGATATAATACTAGTGGAACGGTGTTTCATTGGTGTTATATCAGACTTGCATACTACACCATGCAGTGGTATGCCGGGTCACCACAGTTGGTATCAGAGCAAATGCTTTGACCTTAGGATTAAAACCCTTTAAAGGAGACCTATAGGATTGGTAGTGTCTATAGGAAGTTGTGTTAGTTAAACCAATTCTTCTTATGACTTGAGATGGATATTCACTTGAGAATAATCCTGACACACTTGAGTCAACATTTCCTACCTATCCTTCTTAAGTGAAGTTAGTTAGCTAATGCAAAACATGTAGCACATCAATAAGTCCTTAAAATAATAGATGAGTAGATCATAGTTGGTATACAATACATGGTAGTCCAAAGAGAGGATACAACTATAAGGAAGCTATCCTATTGGAAGATGTGTACCAACACATGTTATAGTTAAATAAGAATTACTCAGACCTGCACTAGAAGTAATATCAAGTGATGTAGATAATTAAGATATCCTAATAGAAGATGTAGACCAAGTTAAGTAATGAGTAAGTAAAACTATCTAGGCATGTGAAACAATTGATAGTAAGTGATAACTATGAGCTATATGAGGTAGTATAGACCATGATAAGGTAATTATGGGAAGTAAGGAAGAGGGATAGAAATAAAACATGTCTACTTACAGATTGGAGGTAGTAATCATATATGATTCACCTGAGAATCATTATGTGATAAACATCTAAAGTATTTAGGAAAAGAACAATAAGATGCCAGACAATAGTGCAAGAACTGTGTTCCAAAAATATGGGACGTGTGCCAAGCACATCATGACCATAGTTTTACAATAGAAAAACTTGAAAGTATAGGAGCTATATTCAATAGCTATGTGTTTAGCCAGGTTAGAACCAAAAGACATCATGTGAGGTAGTCCTCAACAAAACAGAAGATTAAGTTAGTACTTCCAAATAAAATTAAGTTAACTTAACCATTCCAAACCACTTTGTTTCAGGTTTATCTTATTGCAATTGTGCAATTAAGGTAAAGGTTGAGATAAATAGTAGAATCCTATATACTCGTGCTAAGTATCACGATATTAACCTATCTTATGTGGTGTTATATACTACACATCCCAGCCTGATGTTTCGAGATGTCTTACTCAACTAGTATATACAGGCTTATGATGATGTGTATTATAAGCACAAAGCTGAATCTTCTTGGATTTTATTGGATTTTCATTGTTTTACTAGATCCATACATGAAGTTTGACTTTGATATGCAAATGCATGTTGCAATATCAAGTCCTTACTTGGTGCTATAGATCTAGAGGGTAATGGTATTCGTGTGAGGAAGTGACGAATTCTGAAGACAAGATGAAGATTCATCAGAAAAAAGAAGCAAAGTTGTGGGAAGTAACCACAATACTCTGAAGTAAGTATAATCAGAAACTCATGCTTACCTCAACAGAGGAGTACTTTAGTACGAAAGAAGCATGAAGGTGAGAAATATAATGATTATGGTGAAGCTGAAGCAGATCCATAGTTAATGTAGAAGAGGGAATGCATGGGAAATCACTCAGGATACTATATTCATAGTGTCAGCTAGTGGTTTTCTTGCATAATAAACCCTGAATGAAGGAAGATGATATATGAAACCATAGCAGATATAAGAAGACCACAATTGGTATAGGATCAATACTGCTAGATAAAGTAGAAGATGTCTCGTCCAGTTGATCAGAACCTATAATAGAATCCATTCTTCTAGATATCAAATAGCCACAGTTGGTATAATAACCACAGCCGGTATCAGTTGGTAATACAAATAGTCCACGATTTAATTATTTGTAACAAAAGTTTGTGAACAAATAAAAATCTTGTCAGCCAAATAGCTAGATCTATAATCATTTAGTTGAAGGATTCACATTGGATGTCCACAATTGAGTGGATACACCACAAAGATTCTTCGCAAAACCTTAGAGAAATTTACATCATAAACAAGACCTATACCAATATTCTAATCATCAGTCCAATAGTTGGAAGAAAAGAAGTTGAAGACCATAAGAAAACTCTAAGGGGTAGAGTAAAGATTGAGTTGTATGGACAATGACTCAATACTTTGAGCAAGATAGAAGAAGAAGGTCTGAACTGAGAGGAAGTTCGATCTTATTTTTATAAGATTGATGAACAATACTTTCAGAAGGAAGTCAGACCAGAAGCCGAGGTTCATACCTCGAGGAAATAAGAAGTGGACTATAACTTGAGAAAGTGAGTAGTATTTACTCGGAAGTATGATAGCCCAAGTAAATTAAGGCTAAGGAAGTTGGATGAAGGATTGTCACTACAAGAAAATCATCACGTAGAGACGTCTTTTATGTGACGCATTTATTTTCGTCTCTATATTGGTAGACCACCTCAATGTAGGGACGCTTCCTGAGACGTTCAACGTAGCGTCATAATTTTTTATCTATGATTAAATAAAAATTATTATTCTTGCTATCTTCTAATTAATTGGAGTCGAATCATGAGACGCTTTAGACTATGCCTTTAGAGGGAAAATAGGAAAGCATAATATACTCGCGTGAGATACAAAATTGACGGATATTTTCGTTTTGGCGCTAATATTTTAGTTTTGCCGCTTATCAGAAAAGCCTTGGCGTTTTTATTTTGGAATAATCCCGAGTATATACTCCGCCCACCTTTCCCTCATCGCCTCCATCTCTCCAGCCGCCGGCTCATCCAAGATCGAATCGGCCGGCCCGGTTCCTCCGCTCTGGTTTGTGCTCCGTCAGATCAATATCATTTAGATGTTATATCAATCTAGGTCTGCCTACTGCAGGAAGCATCGAATTGATCCCCTCTTTTATGTTTTCGGTTCATCGCGATCAATCCCCCTGTTGAGGATCTTCGTTGGAACATGGATTTGATAGAAGTGCTCAATCAACTCGGTACGGAACCACCATTATCTTATTTATTTATTAACTCCTATGCAATCTGTTGGTGCTAACTCCTTTCGTGCTACGGTTCTTGTAGTTGTTGAACTTCACCCGTCAAAAGTACTAATCCGTTTTGCGTATCAATTTGGATAACCACTAGGCCCAGCTAATGTTACAGCAACGTGGACTGAACTGCATATGCCTGGCTTGGTGATTTTTTATCTCTTTCATTCGATTCCTTCTGAAACAAATAAGTACTTTGTTCTCCCTTTATTTTTGGATCTGTGCGTGTCACTTAGATTAGTACTAGTATAGATAGCATTCTTTTTTAGGGTAGTATAGATAGCTTTTGACATTGGTACATGGATGTTTAATCACTCCTTCATTTAATCTCATTCTCTTCCAGCAAGTAGTGACAAGTAGAGGCATTGGGGGTGATGATGGTTGCATTTTGCCCCTCCAAGCATGTCAAACTATTAACCGTTTAGTTGCTGATTTTTCTTTCATTGATTCTCTCTGTTACAAATATAAATCTGACATAAATCTGACAGGCATCTACAATTTCTGGATTCATATCATTAGGGTCTCATCTAGTTTACATATTTTTTTATTTTTTCATATTTTCATAGATACATATGGCTGTCCTTTTCCACTTATATATGCAGCATTGTGATGTTTCCACATGCGGGGCCCAGCTGGAGAAATGTGATATAAATAATCTTCTATATGAGATGGTTATTTTTTTCCTCTTCAAGTTTTTGTTATTAGACACACTAAATATCTTCTATATGAATGATTACTACACCAGCTAATTTACTTTGGTGTACAGGAACTGAAAGGATTGGTTAGGTCATCAAGATTGAACTATGTCATCAGGGCCATAAAAATAGGACGGTAATTACGTCTCTGAGAATGTTAAGACAATATGTTGCACATTTACTTATTATATATGTTTGCAATAGAAATATATTTTTTGTTCAGTACATAACATTGTGTTTATTTGATATGTACAACTCATGCAAAATTAGCTAAAGGAAATCAGATAAAGCATGAAGTCTTTCTCAGAAGATTGCAGTGAAGTTTCTAATAGTGTACATGCAATAGAAGGTTGAAACTTTAGGGATTGATCATGATAAGTATTTGAGGCTTTCAACCCAGGCAAGGGAACGACCTGATCTGTTTATTATTTTGATATTTTATTTCAAGGCATATTTGGGAAGAACCGATGGACTAGGTGCTTTTCTGGGTCAATTTGGAACATAATACATGACAAATATTTCTTATGTATGAATGTATGATATTTCTTCAATTGAGTCATTCCTGGAGTAGAACACATCAAACTGTTTTGTTTTATCGTGCTGCGGCAGTTCCATCTCAATTCTTTTGATTTCTTCAAATATATTTTTCATGCTGCATCATTCTAGATTATTTCGAAAAAATTTCTCATCTTCACAAGTTAGTTTGCAGGTGAAAGGACAGCTAAACCAGAATGCACTGAAGATGGAGGAGATAACGTCTTGGTTATGGCCTGAACAAGCTACGGACGGAATTACATTTGACTTAGACTACGCTCATATGTGACACTTTTAGATTTTTCTAGTTCATGATCTTTGTGGCTGCAATCAATGTAATCATTTTTACATGGATATTTCAGTCGATTGTTAACACTATTCTGTATTAATAGATGCATTTTTTGTTTGTATGGAGCCTGTTTAGCTCTATAATTTGCGTTGTTTTTTTAGGTAAAATTTGTGTTGTTGTTAGTTTTGAAGATATATTGCTTTCTGAATAGAAACGAATGACGCCAGCCTTGTATCCAAGTGGAGACGCTTTCCTGCATGATGATCCTAATCGCTGACATCGCTAGAAAACGTATTAAATATTTGATGTCACAAAGAAATACGGTATTTCTAAATTACAAGAAATGTTATAAATGTGTACTTACTAAAACGTCTTTAGATGCATATAGACGCGCTTTCAAGCGTCCCTTTGAAACGTCTCTATGATATCTAAGCACGCTTAGCCTAGCGTCATAATGTTATTTGAGACGGTGCATAAGGAGACGTTTCAAGGACGCTTTGTTGGAACGACTTAACAACCCTATAAAGATGAAATAACGCGTCTTTAGCTCATAGAATTAGCGTCTCTACATGCTTGTTGTGTTGTAGTGTGTAAGAGACCAAATAAAGCTCAAGAAGACCCAAAGACCAAAGGAAATCGACCATACCAAAACTAAAGTCTATTTGAAAGATTCCTTTCATGGAACCTAAAGAATCCAAAATAGTTATAAGCATCAACTATAAACCATGATTGGATGGACTAAATGAGTCTAATCCATTCCTAGGAAAATAAACCATCACAACCATTTCCATGGTAAGTGCCTTACCAAGCACCATTACTGCAATTTTGGTAGTAAGGGAAAACAAAGACCTATTTTATCAAATAGGATATTGTTATCCAATTAATCCTCAATTAAGACTGCCAGGACAAGAAGAAGTCCCAATCATTGAATATTCAATGAGAAAGGAAACAAGCTTATAATATTGGAGGAAATCGTGGAAGTAAAGGAAGTAATAGTTGTTTGATGTCAAACAATAATGGATTCCAGGAAGAATCTGGACAAGGGATATATTCAATTATATCCAATGGAGATCACCAAGGAGTTTGAGAAAAGATGTAGTCTCGCACAAGTCGATCCACACTCCGAAACGTGAGAGATATCAAACTTCGAGGACGAAGTTTAGTTTAAGGGGTAGAGACCGTAATATCCCGGTATTGGGGTTACAAAAATAGAGGAAACAGATGTGTGCATTGCATTCATGCATAGAAAATCTGGGAATTTTCGCGCTTTAAAGTAAAACAAGCCACAAGAATCGAAGTTTCACTTGACCTTGGTGGAATTGAAGTAGCTCATCAAGTCAAGCGCTATAAACCTCAAAGTGACTTTGTTTAAAACTTTGTTTTGGGTAGAGATGATTTGATCTAAGGGGTTAGATCAGATGGAACTAATAATCAACACAACAACACTTTACTCAATGATCAATTGCTTGATCTTATAACATATCATAATATGGTAATCCTTACCATAACATATGAACATACATCTATTTGGAAATCAAGTAACAATAAATTGAGAAACCATTCTTCACTTATCTTTTTCATGTCTTAAACAAATCCTTGATCCTACCATGAACCTCATGGTATTCATTCTATTTCAATCTTGGGAACATAATAAGGAGATCAACTCTAGAAATATTTATCCTTCTCTATTCCATGTCATTATACATCAACCCTAGAGAGGTGAGAGTTCTGTATTAATAATTAAAGAAGCAATAACAAACCTTGAGCTAAACCTTAGATATACATCCAAGTATTCAAATCATCACCCTTGAAGAGAAACCCTAGAATATTATTCCAGACTATCCCTAGAGAGAGAACCCATTTATATTAACCATAGATATTGGTGACCACATAATTATCTTTGGAGAATAATCTTAGGTTAGTATTGAAGTCATTCCCAAGTGAGAGAGAGCCCCTCCATATCAATTCCAGCTTTACCTATTAATGAATAGAGGACAATCTTTGAATTAAAGTATTGGGTTGTAACCCATTTCATCTTGGAGTGGTGAGATAACCAAATACCAAGTGGAATAAGACTATATCCATGAATTAGTGAAATAAGGAGTGGATTAATCCAACTAAGTTAGACAATTAAACCTTTAGCTCAAAGAACCTAAATAAATATTAGGAGTATATCATAAACCCTAAGAACTTGAGGTAGAGATATTAAGAACAAGTGGATCATGCCTAATCCATGACCATGCTATGAAGAAATAGGAGAATAATTCAAATGCTAACACTTATATGATTAATAGATATTATTCCCCACATGAAGTCATAGGGAGGTAATTAATAAGCCACCCTAAGCCTATATTCCAACCTTGACTAGTGAATCACTTGGTGATCATAAGTAGAATCCTACCACATCTATATAAATTAAAGAACCTAAGGAAACCTTAGAGTAAAACTCCATATTTAATATGGTGAGAAACCATCTATTCATATGACCAAAGTTAACTATAAAAAGAAACATAACTACTTCAGATACTTTAATGATTAATTGAGGAAAATAATAGAAGTCAATTGGTATAAGATGAAACCAATTCTCAATATCATAGTAACTAAAGGAGAACAGAAACAATTAAGCAAGTAACCATATTACCTTGGTTAGGAGAGATTAAAACCTAGCAGCATGCAATATGATGCCATCTCACTTCTACAAACTAGAATTAAAATCTCAACCCTAGTTTGAGTATCACTTGGGTGATCACAACTAAACCCTAAACTACAATTAAGTTCCAATCCAGGTATCATTAGATAAATAGCAATATAATCCTACAAGTGCACTCTAATTAAATCATGTATTTAATTATGGAACATGAGATGAATCTAGTGTTAAGTCTTATATTTGAAAACTAAATGGGTAGCTAACAACCACTTATTTCCATATATCAAAACCAAACCATGATGAGAGTAGTACTTACTCTAAATATTTTAAGGTGTTACTAAACTACCATATAAAGACAATATTTGGAAGTAATTCAAGTAGAATTTCCAAATTCATTATAACATAGTTATGCACATAAAATAATAGTCAAGTGACAACATTCTTAATAGGAGGTCAAGCCTTAGAGATATTTTAGCACATCAAATTCATGCCATATGGATACTTAATTCAAAGTCAAATAATAATTAATAGACCAATGTTTCAATACCCACATAAAATGTGTAATACCCAACAGTAATTATAAAGTATCTTGGGTGGATTATATAAAAGTTCAAATTGTAAAATGCCTGCATGGTATAGAAGAATTCAAACTTGAATTAAGAGTTTGAAAATACAAAACAGAAAATAAAAGAATAGAAAAGAAAAAGAGAGAGAGGGGTGCTTACCTGGGCAGGCCACGGAAGCCCAGCACAAACCCACCCGAGCAGCCCAGCAGTAGTCCAAGCCCAGCTCAAACAGCAGCCCAGCCACGGCCCAAGACACTTACCTCTTCGCTTCAGACGCACACGAAGTGGACGAAGCCATCTTCGTCTTCTTCGTCGTCTGCAAGCACGGGAGGTCGACACGGCGACGATTGAGCCACGTCCCGGCCGTCATTGTGGACAGCGCGACCACCGACGATCGCCCTTGACCCTATAAATACACGGCCGAAGCCTCCATCGCTCGCGTTCTTCCTCTTTCCCTAATTCCTCAAACCCTAGCTCGCCGATCGAATTCTCTTTCCGCCGTTTGGGGCCACCGCAAGCACCGCCGTGAAGCCTAGAGCTCCGCCTCGTCGCCAGCTATCTTCTTATCGACACACGCCTGCTGGGGAACTCCAAATCCGACGAATCGCGACCTCGTTTCATCGCCGGGCACCACCAGCCGTCGACGCTCGCCGTCGATGTAGGCCACCCCAACACTCACCGTCAAGCCCTACACGCTCCTGGTGAGCTCCTCGATCTCGTGGTGTGCCCGCCTTGCTCAATCATGTACCGTAGCACCGCCGCGTCGTTTAGCTGAAACCGCCGCCGCGGTACGTGCTCACCGGAGCTACTCCGATGACCAATTAGAGGAGGCGCCGCCACCCGTTGGCTCAGTATAGCACGGCGAACCCAACCCGCAACCCCGCTCAGACGCGGGAGCGCCGAATCGCCGACGCCAATCTCGCCTGGCCGTCGGCCGGCCACTCCAGTGCCACCTCGGCGATTTTGACCCTGGTCAAAGGCCGCGTGGAGGCTGAGGTGTCTCTGGCCCACTGGCCAGTGACCGTGGGTAACACTAGATAGGGTACCGGTAGCAATTGTTTCTGTTTAACTCAAATTCCATAAAATCTGAAACTTCAAATGAATTTACAAAATTCATATTAACTCAGAAAAATTAAAATAAGATACTAAAATTCTTAGAAAAGAAAACTCTATCCAATAAAAATATAATATGAAATTTTTATTTTAAATAAAAATTCAATTGTTTAACACATGTTAATTAAGCCTTTTCTTTTAATTCAAAATACAATTAAAATTCAATAATTAGGAAAACTTTATAAATTAAATAAAAACCAGTAAATAAATAAAGAAAACATTAAAATTAAATTTCTTTATTTGTTAATTGGTAAATCCTTATTAGAAGGATTTCAACCCTAAATAACAATTACCTTAATTATTAATTAATTAAAAATAGTGAGATACCAACTCCAACATTATTTTCATTTCAAATTTATTAATAACTTCAATTTACTTATTGAAGTTATTAATCCAAGAATTATTGGGTAACTAGAAAAACCTAGTTCCATATGTTAGAAAAACAGGAATTCATCATTTCATGTTAAATCCTAAAACCCTAATCCAATTAGAAACCCTAGGTCCAATAATTCATTTGAAACCTAATTTACTTCTAAAACCAAAACCCTAGATCCTCACATGTAACCATAGTGTTCTATTTTCATGCATAGAACCATAATAGCAACTGAATTCTTGTCCTGGCCACATAAAATATAGAAGTCTATCACTAAGACTTTAGCATTCCATGTGTTCATCCCCTCAAACCTAGATGATCAAATAGGAACACCTAAGTCTAAACCCTAATTCCTATCATCAAAAGTATCAATCTTTATTCATTCCTATTTAACATCACACCATTGTGATAAACCCTAACATCAACCACATCTACTATTTTACTTTACATAACCCCTGTTCCACTAAACCCTACTAGTGTGAGATACTTATGAACCATCCTATTTAGGAACCAACCATTCTCTACTAAGAGATCCAATAACAAATACAAGCCAACCTCAACCTTAATTGTAATACTTCTTATTACTTAAGAAGTATGTTCTTCAAAAGTTATTCTTTTGAAGTAAATAAAGAATCATCATCAACCCTGCTTATAAGGACCTATAAACCCTAGCCAACTCTCACCAACAAGGTATGCCACCTTGATAGCAACTATTGGTAATTAAGATGTTTAGGCTTAATTCAATAATACAAGCCTAGTAGCTGATGAATCCAACTAGGTTGTGATCCATCTTATACTTACTCCAGAAGCTACTTGGAACCAGAATAAATTATAGCAACCCACAAACCTAATTACCATACTTGTTCTTTATCCAATTACATGTTCTTCAAAAGTTATTCTTTTGAAGTATATAATAAGCAATCATTAACCATGACATATAGTACTAAAACCAACCACTATTTTTTACATGTTAGGATTACACCAAACCTTATTGTTGTGTGCTATTAATGCTATTATTATGATATATTCCAGCACATGTTTATGATACCAAGTATTCAATCCTAATAAGAACCTTGTTTGTGAATCACTCTAAAAGTGCAACACACTGAACTGATCATTACAACTCACTAATCCTAAATCATCGGGGTTAGGTCACGCTTAGAGCGATTGCATCTCATTCTTATGCATTATTGCATCCTTGCCAATCTTTTAAACATCGTCCTTACCGGACGATGATGCTATTTCAGAATTTGGAGTTACTACGTATCGAAGACCTTGTCTGCATAATCTTGCAGTCAAGAAAGGCAAGTTCATCACTTGCTCATGTCATCTGAGTATTTTTATCAAATTACTTGCAAAGTATTATGGTTATCACTATTGCACAAAAATAAAAACCACTACTTTCATAACTATGAATATGACTATGTGGTGGGCAATGGAACCATGGATTGTGTTGATATGGTGGAGGTTCCATTGCACGGGTTTATATCCATCTAGGATTAAACAACAAATGTCGCCAGTGATTCTTGTGCCGTAATACCCGTGTTAACCATAAGATCCGGAGTGGGACGGAGTAGTCAAAAGTGTTTCCACCTCTCGTTCATCAACGGATGCGCTTTACCGTAGTACACTTGTAATCCAAGGGGGCAAGCTGGTGAGGCCGGGGAGTCCTAAGTCCCCACGGTATAGTCCGTAGTACACTTGTCGCCCGAAGGAGCAAGATGGTGAGGCTGGGGAGTCCTAAGTCCCCACGGTATTGCGGTCTAGGATGGGTTGCAGCCACCGGCGTAGGAGTGTATGGTAGAGCCCAAGCATCTGTTGTCGTGGTCGGGGTCCACCCCGAAATACGGGAATAATGGGACCGACGTGGACCCAGGGTCGGCGCATGCAACAAAGGGTGGGTGTTCGAGGTAGCGGAGGAACATGATTGGCTAGACCTTATACCGGGCCTCACACCAAAGGAAGTGTGGACAAGCCTGCAACTCGGTTGGCACCAAGGTTAATATCTCTTATGGGTAAAGCAACACACCTCTGCAGAGTGTAAAGAACCGTGACCTGTCACTCCCTGTTCCGGGATATGGAACTGCGAACGCTGCCGGAAAGGAGCTCCATGAAGTTCTAGTAAACCGGTGATGGCCGACGGACATAGTTCTTCCGAATAAAAGCAACCTTTTGAAGAAATGGTTATGAAAACTTGCATTGGTATTAGACTTTCTCGGTCTAATGCCGTAGCTAGTGCATCAAACACCTCTTCCCTATAATGAACTTGTTGAGTACGCTCGTACTCATCCCACTCTTAAATCCCCGCTTAGATATGGAGGCATCGAAGGAGGATCTACAAGTGCAACTCGAAGACCGAGGGATCAACAAATACTTCAAGGGACGAGAACCTGACAGAAGAGTCAAACACTACCTCCAACAAGGATCAAACCTAGCTTAGCAATAGAAAGGAACTAGTTTCCTAAACCTAGCTTCTATTTAGCTAGAATCTATTCACAGCCTCTAGAGTTAGTTAAATATTCTACAAATAGAGTTCGTGATAAGACTAGACTACGAGTCGTTCTTCTGGAGTTTATTTGCAGTTTTACCTCATTGTAAAGTAGGAGGTCTGTGATGATCTTATGTAACAGTAGTCATTGTTGTAATTCTATAGACATGCCTTGGACCCGCATATGTTTCTGTTGTACCACTCTGAGCGATATAATACTAGTGGAACGGTGTTTCATTGGTGTTATATCAGACTTGCATACTACACCATGCAGTGGTATGCCGGGTCACCACAATAGACCACCGCTCTATTAACCTAAACCAGGATTTAACCTACCGTGAGAAACCACTTCGAATCCTGGAAGAGGCCGTGAGGATCACTCGTAGAAGAAAGATCAAGTTTTTCAAGGTCCAGTGGAGTAACCATTCTGAGGAGGAAGCCACCTGGGAACGGGAGGATTATCTTAGGAGTGAGTTCCCATATCTCTTCAGCTCTTAGATCCGGAATCTCGGGACGAGATTCTTTTAAGGGGGGAAGGTCTGTCACAACCCACTTTTTATACCCTGCATATTTTCTAGTCTTAAAATTTTGGGCCAACAAAAACTTTTCTTAAATTGCCACCTAGTGTTGCATAGCTTTTTGTTTGCTCAAAATTTGTTGGAATGTGTGTACTTGGATCACTGCTCACTAAAACCCTTAGTATCTAGTTTTAGTACCAAAATTTTAAAAGAGGGGATTTTTCCTTCTTAACACCTCTAGTAAGGCAACTCCTAAGTTTTCCCTTCTCCATCATTATGGAAACACACAAATGCACATGCATTTGCATGCCACCTTTTTCCTCTCCACTCTCCAAAGCCCTCCTTTTTCTTCTCACTTTTGGTTTTCTCTCTTATGGCCATGGTCACATGACCCCTCCCATCTTTGCACCCCTCTCTTTCCTTCTCTCTTTGCAAGCCCTAGAGGGACACTTCCCCCTCTCCTTCCCACTTTATCTTTTTCTCCATCTCTCTTCTTTTTCATGGCCGGGGTGTGAGACCACCCTCTCTTTTCTTTTTCTCTCTTCTCCTTTCACATTTCATGGCCGGGCCTTGGTGCATGGCACCACCAACGCCACCCTCTCTCCCTTGTCAACCATCTGGCCCGCACCCTCTCTGTCTTGGGCCATTTTGGACCCCCTTTTCCCTCTCCCTTCGGCCCAAGGCCATCTCCCGTAACCCCCAACCCACCGAAACCCTTCGTCGCCAGAGAGAACGCCCGCGGGAGGCCGACGCCTCGATCTCCTCCCTGGCGCCTCGACGCCCTCCCTCGCCCCCTCGGTAACCCGCCTGCTGACGCCAACCCGCCTGACGTCACCACGACCCCACCAGGGTGACGCCAGCCCTCGCGCCGCGGTTGGCCAACGCCACCGCCCAGCCCCGCCCGATGCCCTCCCCTGCCTATATAAACCCCTGCCCGCTCCACTCCTCTCCCCCACACCTCACTCCACTCGCCTCTCCACCTCCACAAGAACCCCCTGAGGGCGCCCAGAGCGCTGCTCGGGGCAGCGCCTCGCCCAAGCTCCGCCACCACCCGGTGGTCGCCGCCGGAGAAGAAGCGGAGGTGCTGCAAGAGCTCCGCCCACCGCCGCCCTCTCTCCTTCCACTCATCCCCTCCCTGCCATCTCCTACGTCGCCCTAACCCTTTCCTCGCCATGCCAGGACGACCGGACGCCGCCACTCCAAGACCTGCTGCCGGACGCCGTGACGGGGAAGGTGTTGCCGGAAGCCAGGAAAAAGGAGAAGGCGCCGCCAGCCCGTTCTGCGACGTCGCCAACCACCCTCGACCTCGCCGCCGTGCAGCAGACGTCGCCGGTGAGTTCCCGGCCACCCCAGCCCCTTCCTCTACCAAAACCGGCCGCCCTGGTCGTGCCTCGCGCTCGCGTGGAGGAGACGATGGCCATGGGCCATCGGATCCCCATCCGACGCCTGCATGGGCCATGCAGGCCAGCATGGCCATGCACGGCCTGGTCCACCCGGGGCCCCTCCTCTTTTCCTTTATTTCTTCCTTTTTTCTTTCCCCTGCCCGCGTGGCAATTCCTCTGGGCCGGCCCAGCTCTCTCACAAATCGGCCCAGAGCTTTCCCGCCCAGTTTCCCGTTTGAAAAATTGTTTAAACATTTCAGTTTTTGAACTTAAAACCTGTGCACCATTTCGTGGATAACTTGAGATCTACATTTCAAAATCAAATGAAACCAAGTGCGTTAGAACCAGAATTTCAAGATCTTTCACATGCCACTGACCTCATATTTTTAGGATTTTTATACGAATTATAGAGTATTAAACTTGCTCTATGTATTCTGCACCTTCCACAAAAATCCTAAAATCATAGATTTAACATTTTTGACTGATTCCAATTGTGTTAATCTTGTTTTAATGTTGTCCATCTAAGAAAAATAATATGGGTCCCTGTAAGAAATAGTTCTGGTTCGTTTGTAAAAATGGTGTGTCACATGAAATGTTGTTCATTAAAAATTTGTTGTTATTTAATTTCCCACCCCAACCCTTTTTCTTATAAATTTGGCCAATGCATGTTTTTACTTTGATACAACATACACCCCTGCATGCTTTACCATATTCTTTTAAAACTAGATTCTTGAGTTATGTGTTGATTGTATGTTGCTCTTTTATTTTTGCGAACGTTAGATACGAACGTTGGAGAAGCCGAAGGAGAAGATTTTGGAGAAGGTGTTGAAGAAGACCAGGGACTAGCCAGCCAAGGCAAGCCATTTACTTTGATCCCTTGTTTTCTATACTCTTGAATTGAGATCTTATCATCTTTTCGCCTCTTGATTCTTTGTGTTCCTTGGGTTTGGATAATTCGTTTCTTTTACATACTTGCCACCAAGTGTGTAAGGTCCCCTCTTGATATTTTCCGTACTTACTCTAAGTATGTGAATTACATTCACCGCTGATGTCTACGGGTGCTTCTATTCTTGTAGACAGTGTTGGGCCTCCAAGAGCAGAGGTTTGTAGAACAGCAACAGTTTTCCCTTAAGTGGATCACCCAAGGTTTATCGAACTCAGGGAGGAAGAGGTCAAAGATATCCCTCTCATGCAACCCTGCAACCACAAAGCAAGAAGTCTCTTGTGTCCCCAACACACCGAATAGGTGCACTAGTTCGGCGAAGAGATAGTGAAATACAGGTGGTATGAATAAATGCAAGCAGTAGCAACGGCACCAGAAAAGTGCTTTGCTGTCCAGGACTGGCGTGTGGTTGATGGTGGTAATATTGCAGGCAGTAAACATGCAGTAAAACAGTAAACAAACAGCGATAGCAGTATTTAGGAACAAGGCCTAGGGATCATACTTTCACTAGTGGACACTCTCAACATTGATCACATAACAGAATAGATAAATGCATACTCTACACTCTTGTTGGATGATGAACACCATTGCGTAGGGCTACAAGAGCTCCCTCAAGCCGGAGTTAACAAGCTCCACAATTCAATGTTCATATTTAAATAACCTTAGAGTGCAAGATAGATCAACACAACCAAACCAAGTACTAACATAGCATGCACACCGTAACCTTCACACTATGAAAGGAGGAATAGATCGCATCAATACCATCATAGTAATAGTTAACTTCATAATCTACAAGAGATCACAATCATAGCATAAACCAAGTACTTCATGATGCACACACTGCCAACATTACATCATGGAGGAGGAATAGAATACTTTAATAACATCACTAGAGTAGCACATAGATGAATTGTGATACAAAACTCATATGAATCTCAATCATGTAAGGCAGCTCATGAGATCATTGTATTGAAGTACATAGGAGAGAGATTAACCACTTAGCTACCGGTACAGCCCTTAGCCTCGATGGAGAACTACTCCCTCCTCATGGGAGACAGCAGCGGTTATGAAGATGGCGGTGGTGTTGATGGAGAAGCCTTCCGGGGGCACTTCCCCGTCCCGGCGGCGTGCCGAAACAGAGACTCCTGTCCCCCAGATCTTGGCTTCGCGATGGCGGCGGCTCTGGAAGGTTTCTCGTACCGTGGTTTTTCCGTATCGAGGTTTTAGGTCCAGGGGCTTTATATAGGCGAAGAGGCGGCGTCAGGAGGTCGAGGGGGCGACGACACCATAGGGCCGCGCGGCCAGGGGGTGGGCCGCACCACCCTATCATCTGGGGGCCCTGTGGCCCCCCTCTGGCGGCTCTCGGGTGTTCTGGATGCTTTCGGTGAAAATAGGAACCTGGGCGTTGATTTCGTCCAATTCCGAGAATATTTTGTTACTAGGATTTCTGAAACCAAAAACAGCAGAAAACAGGAACTGGCACTTTGGCATCTTGTTAATAGGTTAGTTCCAGAAAATGCATAAATATGACATAAAATGTGCATATAACATGTAGATATCATCAATAATGTGGCATGGAACATAAGAAATTATCGATACGTCGGAGACGTATCAACCGCCATTTGACACCCCCTAATTCTAGTAAAAACTTGGGTTAACATCATGAAATTGCTCCACTTTTTGATTATCTCCATTTATGCTCAATGTGAGTATGGATGTCTTTGACACCCTTCATGGTATGATGGCAATCTTGATGCTATTATACATCTTAGTTCACACATAAACTTTAGGTTGGGAAAACCCTCAAGGTTTTGCCTTGTTGTAAAAGTTTTTGCTAAAACCTTGGGTAATTTTGACATTTACTCAAGTGAGGTTTTAAGAAAGGTATTGAGGTTTAAGGGAAAGTGGAAATGTGACTTTGTTGGAAAGGAAAAAGTGGTTATAACTTGGGATTTTGGGAAAAACAACACATGGTTCTATGTATTCGCCCGAACAACCAACTAGCGCAACCACACTATCCAAAGTGGGCACGGGCTTAGTCCGTAGTTTGTTGAAATTGATGTGAGATACCTTCACCACTCTCTAGGAGGGTCACGATGACCTCTGACACCGGGTTGCGCTCTGAAGGAGGCAATACACTGCATTAACTTGCAGCCGGACGATTACTGAGGGTCTTCTGTCGTGGCGCCGGAGATACGCTCAAAAAGGAGGTATGCTGCCGGGGTGCCGGGAAGGGTTAAGCCCGCAGGGAAGGGCTCATGTTAAGGGAGACAGGCGAAAGACTTTGATCGATTATCCGAATCTCACATACTTTCGTATGACGATCCGGGGATGATCCCGGCGGATTTATCGGTTCTTGTGGGGAAAGAGCGCAAACTCTGCAGAGTCAAAACTATTCGAATAGCCGCGTCCGCGGTCATGGACAGTTGGGATGGCCGTTGCTTAGCTGTGTTGGGTTTTGTTTTGGAAATGCTTTGCAAAGAAAAGAAAATGTTTCGTTAGTACTTGGAGTACTCGGAAAAATAGTGGTGACCATGATGAGATGGTCGGAAAGGAAATAAAATTTGGGTCTACCCTTCCTAGGTGTTTTATGTTGTGAAGGATCTTCTTAAATTAATTCATGTAGGGATGTCTTAGATAAATCTTTGAGTGTCTCCTTCACCCATGAAGTTGAGATGCTAACTCCACCAAAACACTTCTTCTCTTCTACATGTCATATTCTTAAATGAAAGTAGATATTCCCTCTTGACCTCCTAGTTTAGTTCTCGGTACCTCGTTTCCTTGATATGTTCTTTTCTAAATGGTTTGCGAGTACAAATCAAAATGTACTCACGGTTTTGTCCCTGGCTATTTACTTGGCCAGACTATGAGGAGGATTTCGAAGATGATGGAGGTTATCATGACGACTATGCGACTTAGGACGTTTCCCGGTCAGCTGCCTGTAGGGTTTAAGGCATGACTTGGGCCCGACGAAGTTATTTGTATCCGCTGCATTTTGATGTTTGAATTCAGCCCGAAGTGGCAATTTATGTAAGACTTGGTCATGAGACCGTTTGTAAGACTATTTATTATTTCGGTACTATGTAATGGATGTTGTAACTCTGTTTATCAGTTCGGTTATGTGCTCATGTTACACTGATCATGGGATCATGAGTGAATGCATAACGGGTATTTCGGACAGCTGGTCCGGGGTGCCACACATAGTCCAGGGGTGAACTACTCACTCATCACTCCGGAGGCGACCATGGCGGTGAAGAGTCCTCCGGGAGATGATTCCCCTCCCCGACAGGGTGCCGGAGGCGATCTCCAGAATCCCCCGAGATGGGATTGGCGGCGGCGGCGTCTCAGTAAGGTTTTCCGTATCGTGGCTCTCGGCATCGGGGGTTTCGCGACGAAGGCTTTAAGTAGGCGGAAGGGCAACGCGGGGGGCCACACGAGGGCCCCACACACCAGGGCCGCGCGGCCAGGACCTGGGCCGCGCCGCCCTGTTGTGGCGGCGCCTCGTGGCCCCACTTCCTTTCCCCCTCGGTCTTCTGGAAGCTTCGTGCAAAAATAGGACCCTGGGCGTTGATTTCGTCCAATTCCGAGAATATTTCCTTTGTAGGATTTCTGAAACCAAAAACAGCAGAAAACAGCAACTGGCTCTTCGGCATCTCGTTAATAGGTTAGTGCCGGAAAATGCATAAATACTACATAAAGTATGCATAAAACATGTAGATATCATCAATAATGTGGCATGGAACATAAGAAATTATCGATACGTCGGAGACGTATCACTAAATCACTTCTTTGTCCTGTTTTTACTGGTGGGTCGACACCCTCGAGCCTGGGTGAGGAGGGAAGGGTCCCCTCCGGTAGCAGCACGGTGAGGTGGTCTTTGAGCCGGTTCTTCATCCTTTTGGCGCTGGTGCTTCTCCTCTTCGCTTGGCCCATGTCCCTTCCGTCCGTGGCAGTTCTTCGTGGCTTGTGCAAGATGGTGCTTCGATGGCGCGGCTTCATGGAATTCGGTTCCGAGTGTCAATGTGCAGTCTCCTCCACAGTAGAGGTTGGGCAGTCTAGGAACGCAGGTTAATTCCTGCCATTGTCCAAACCTGCACTGGATGTGCCAGGACTTGTTGTTGTTGTTTCGGCCCTACTTGCGGCGCCCGGTGCTTTTATTTCCTATAGGGTTTGCTTTTCTTTTAAACTTGTTCAAGTGCGTGTAAGCAATATCGTTGTATCCTAGCCGGTTGAAGGCTTTATTAATTTAAAGTCGGGCTCATTTGGCCTTTTATCTAAAAAAAAGTACGATAATAGGCAGAATTTTTACAAGAAAAGTCTACAACACGCTTGCAAACAACCGGTGTAGTGCACCCTGTTTTGACTCACACATATCACCTTCGAACATTAACAACTCTAACTGACTTTCCTTGTCGACCCTACATCAACCCTTGATGCCGAAAAGGAGGTGGCAAATGGACAGCGGGACTTGGCTAGACACAAGAAATGCATCGTCTTGAACTCACTGGCAATGACGTGCATTGCACCGTAGGAGAATAATCTTGGACAACAGTGATTTTCGGAGGAGCGCAACAAGGACCTCCAATCCGTGTCTCCAGACACGATGCTCCCAATGAGAGACAACATCGAGGACGCCGCCAACGCACCGATCCAATTGTGAATCTAGTCTTTTGCCTACAGACAACTACCAATACCAAGAGAGAATGAAGGAGATGCATACACGCATCAGCGACGCCTCCAAGGAGGGGCACGACACCCGCTGGCACCATAATCGCCGGTCCGACAAAAGATTTGTAGGACTTTCATCCGTATCATCGCCATCTCCGCTTCTCCGAGGATCGGGACATCACTATCCATGTCGCATTGCACCGCTGCCATTCCAGCTTATTGTCTTCATAGTTGCAAAATCATGCTCTTCAATGAACCGCATGAACTCAACACCTCCGTCTTCCACCTACTGTACGACTGAGAAACTGCATCGCCAAACATTCTTCCAGCTCGTGCACGGTCAAGGACACGCCTTACCGCTGTTGTCACACTATCTCTAGGCGGGCAACCCCATGACCCAGATCGGGCCTAGAACGGGCGTAGATCTGGCCAGCTTCTCC
The DNA here is from genome assembly GCF_022539505.1 of Lolium rigidum. Lineage (NCBI taxonomy): Eukaryota > Viridiplantae > Streptophyta > Magnoliopsida > Poales > Poaceae > Lolium > Lolium rigidum. Next base: position 122,550,152 of record NC_061514.1, on the reverse strand, counting down.
ACCTCTAAAGCCACCCGTGTCGCTCTTTCGCAGCCTTCTCACTGCCAAAAGGAGCACAACACCGGCCGACCCATCGACGTTGCCTCCAGACCCAGCTCTGCACGGCGGACCCTCCGTCGCGCCTCTTACTAAATCTCCTCCGCTCCTACTTCTATGTCATGTTGTACTAGGCCCGTCGGGGCATGCCGCCTCTGATGGCTAGGCACCACCATCACTGTCGCCGGCATCGACAGCCAAGGGGAGCACATGATGGGCAAATGGGTGGGATAGGGTTTGTCCCTCTGGAGTCGCAGGTGTGAAGAGGGGGTTGTGTGTTATATCGGTTTGTTGGTCTATATGTTTGTGTTCTTTTGTTGTGGAATGGATGCCATTCTTCAGCAGAGAAGTTTCTAGAAATAGACAAAGATGTGAAGTTACGGGTGAAAGAATTCAATATTATGATCAAAGCATATGAAAAAATCACGGGACCAAGATTTTTGATCTCTATCAGATGAAATTGCACATCACAGCTTTTCATTCATGCATGTGTTGTAAAAAAACACCGATTAGACGTATTCGCTATATATTTTATTATTTCTCCATTGAATTGTTTAAGGATCGTACCTATATTAGGTTAAAGGGATGGAGACCATCCAACCCACATAGAAACCTAAGACTTGATGAAACAGGTAAGTGAGAATATTCAAAACATGCAAAGGTAATAGGACAATAGAATAGAGCTAAGGAGTAAAAATCGTCTGTTAGCAAAACAGTTTTGACACTAATCTCAACTTCGTCTGTTAGCTAGGTTGTCTTACATGCAATGCGGACTCGCGGGGTATCATTGAACCAAGGCTCTGATACCACTTTATGACACATCCAAATCGGTACTATGCAGCTATTAGTGTTCCCGCCAAATTCGCATAATATTGATCCTTGGACGCACCACCAAGCACAATATGCACGTCAAAATATACATACGATGCAGGTGGAATCAACACAAGTAGTTACATCGCCATAGTTCATAGCAAAACCCACAAAAAAACATATATACAACAATAACTTCAAAGAGCGTGCCATGTTTAATAGAAGAATACAAAATAAAAATATACAATCACACAAAGAAAACAAAATGACACCAGAATATGGATAAGAATATTAATAAGTCTGAGAGGGCGTGAAGACAGTCAAACATTACCGTGTCAGACGGCGAGATCTTAGAAAAGGTGACAAAGAGTGCCTCACCTAGGTAAGGTCGACGTTGCGCCGTTTCACACTTACGACACGTCACACTTTGATAAGAGTGGCACGTAGCATGGATGCAAAATCATAACCTATGGCACTCGTGCATCACATGCTCCATCGCTCTATATAAAGACCGTGTGTCTCAAACTCCCAGCTGCACCAATCCACATCAAGCTAGCACATGAGCAGCAAATACACCCCTCACCCTCTCATAGGTCATCCGCTCTCGGTGCAAGTTGTTCGATCGTTATACAGTTCGTCAACCCGTCATGGCTCTAGATACCGGGGCTTTACCGACAGAGGCGACGGCCTGCCACGTCGTCGACGTCGACTTTGGTACGGCGGCGAGCCAGTGGCCCGTAGCCGTAGGGAACGGCGCCGGTGCATTTGCTACGGCGACCGGAGACTCTGAGATGAGTGTCGTCCCGATAAATTTGACGCTGAACGATGAGAAGAGGATGAAGCAGCAGCTGGTCGCCTGGGCAAAGGCCGTGGCGTCCCTGGCTATAAGGGCATCAATGCAGTGCTAAGGTAGTACCTAGCTAGTGTGTAGCATAGCACTGTACGTGATGTGTAACGTCGGAGATAGATAATCGGTGTGTGGATGCTGAGAAGATATCTAGTGCTACCACCTCTTTGCATGCTATCGTGCTACCGTACAAAAAAACGTATTTTATACGTGTCAAAAAATTATACCAAAAAATGTGAGTGCTCATGAAGCATGTCCCTACAACATCCCAAAATTTCATATCCAAAATCGACATGGACAGTGAGTACTCATGAAGCATGTCCCTACAACATCCCAAAATTTCATATCCAAAATCGACATGGACACTTAGTAGCACCTAAAAGGGTGGTAGCACGGTAGCACTGTGGATGCTGTTGCTTCATTTTTGTGCACCTTAATTAAGTTTATCTGTACATGTTTATGAACATGATGGAAGAGAATTGGTAGATGATGTCCATGCTTCAGTGGTTTGATTAACTTACCCCACTAAGATATTGTTCCACAAAGTTGTATACCTATGGTGTAATGTAGATTGAGAGTGTTGTAATCTATCAGATTCAGCATACCGCTCAACTTCTTTTCACGTTGCCGGCCTTTGTCTTATTTTTTTGCTAGTGCGATGAGGGCGGGATCTCCGTCTTTCCCTTTCAATAGTGAAATAACTCTCCTCTTATTCGTTTGGCTCCTATCCTTGGCTGGTGGGGCTAGGGCCTGGGGATGTTTGGTAGAGCTGGGCCATTTCGTCTTGACCTCTTGATAGACTCAGCTCGCTCCCATAAGGGTTGGATCTTTGTCGGTTTAGTTGGTTTTTAGCGGTGTTCATATAGGTGATTCTCCTTCTTGTAGTTGTGAATTAATCGACTAGATGGGGAGACAATGGATGGTGCTCTTGTGGGTCGGTGTGTAATGATCCGATGCAACAGAATCAACGTTCTCATATGAAAATCCCAAGCCTTTTTTGTCGAAGGCGAGTATGGCGTCTGAGTACTCGATATGTGACAAGTGTTCCATTCCCTTCGTAGTTTGCTCTCCTTTGTTCACAATGGCCCAGACTCAAGCGAGGATGCTCTACAATAACTCTTCATCATGCTGAAGTCGCGAGAAGTTAGATCCACTGACCATACCATGATACCAAGGGTGCAAGATGTCAACGATCACTTATATTCTTTAACAGCCCCAGTAAGAAGAGAAAAATCCTCGAACATGATCTAAGGTTGAACCAGATCGAGTTAGGTCTATGACCTCTATATATGAATTTTTCGAATCTTAATGGCATTTTAAGAAAATTGTGGTCGCAGTTAAGTCAAATTTAGTATACGGCCTTCATTAAAAATACAAGGCATGTAATTTATACAAAAGTAAAAAAAATTACTAAGTTTCACCAAATAAATACGGGAAGATATCACCATTTGCATTATTGAATAATTATATTATTAAAATATATTTTACGGTGGATGTATTTATTGATTTAATTTATATTGTACATGTTCATATTTTGTCCATATATAAATTGGTCCAAAAACCAGTAAATGTTGAATTTTCACAGTATTTATACGCCTTATTGTTTTTTATAAAGCATTGTGTTAGCTCAAGTGATACGAAAAACATGTCCAGTGTAGTTAGACACGTGCAAACATATCAGCAAGGTAAACGGCCACAGCATGACAGAGATGTGATATTTCCTGACAGTTAATCCCGTTCATCCCGTAGCTATGGTAAAAAAAAAAAAAAGATAGCATTCTCGTTACAATCCTAGGAGAAACATGCGCACGAGAAATCCATGCTCTAATTTGGTCGGGCCTACATTTAGAGGAGGAATTGAATATTATATTACTCCGTACAATGCATGCATGAGCTATTCGCCAAACGCTAAGTAAAAAATGTGGGCTACCTAATTAACCATGTTGACACGTACTTTTCTTATATAAAAATTGTGCTATGTACGTGTTCATCCATTTCACATTGTCTTGTAGAATCCGTCAACATTGTCGGACTAAACATTCCTTCTTATATATTCCCGCTCTTCCCAGCATATTTAGTGTCCATTCTTTTTAAGAAAACCGAGAGCTTTATTGACTATAAAACAAAAAAAATTACAATCCTTTGTGACCAGCTCTTAGCTACATGATTTGCATGACAGTGTACCAAGAATATTTGAAACCATGGGGCGGCTCCGAGCTTCGAATTTATAGTGTTGAGAGTTCGTAATCGGATTCAAAATACTCCCATCTACATAGTTTACAGATGGAATGTGATGTGGCAATATCGTGGTCTCGATTCACGTTTAAGGTTTGAACCCAGAGTTCAAAGTGTCTCAATTTCTTCAGAGAGGTGCTATTATACTCTCAACGATTTCAAGTTCTCCCTCCGTCCAATAAAAATTGTTTAGATTTATCAAAATTTAGATGTACGGAGGGAGTAGAACGCTGCTCCGATAGAGCCTGCGATGCCATCCTATCGCCGAAATGACTGGACCCATGGCAGTGTTAGTATGCAAAGTAGTTTCTGTATCTTCATCGTTTCTGCGGATAGGTATGGAAATAGGGGCATTCCTAGCTTAAACAAGATTATCCGAACTGAGAACCAACTTGTAGATAGATAGTTAGGAGAGCAGCGGCACCCTAGCCAACCAGAGATTAAACCCCAGATTAGACACTTCGATGTGTTATTAAAGGCGGAATATTCTTCGGTAGGAAGCGACGTTTCCATTGATAGCGAGATGCATATGGTGATATCCTCAATCTCAAAACACGTCGGATCAGGTTCTTGGACTCTGTCTTTTGAAGGTGCTCATAGAGGTAGATTATGCATGTGTGCGTTCATAAAGATAAGTATATGTACATATTTATAACTTGTGAGCGTCTGCGTCTATACTGTGTTTCGCAAAAAAAAATCTCAAACTCAATGGAAAATGATCATCATAGCGACTGGTGTCTCGACGAGAGCCAACGACCTCAGTTCACTCCACACCAGTGTTTTTTTTCTCGGCCGGAATTTCTGAGATTTCGGCGAAAACCAATTTTACCGGTTACCACCGAGAAAAAGAAATACCGAACGAAATTCTCCGGTATTTAAATAATTTGTTCAATTTTAAATTCTTTATATAAATTTTGAATAAAATAGTGAGTTGATTTGACAAATCTTGGCCGATATTTGGCTGGTATTTCCGAAATTTCCGAAATACCGAAATACCGGTACCTACCAATATTTTTTACCTACCGAGAAAAAAAACCTTGCCGGCACACACAGTTGCTCACATCGATCAAGACGCGTAGTTCGATGATGACAAGCGTCGATCATAGTGACCGGTGTCTCAACGAGAGCCAACGACCTCAGTTCACTCCACACACAGTTGCTCACATCGAACAGGACGCGTAGTTCGATGATGACAAGCGTCGATCAGACCACAGTAGTATGTCAATTTTTTAGATGAACAACAGTAGTATGTCAATGCATTGACACGTGCTAATGAACCCTAATTAAAACACGCGCCGGTACTGTCACGCGTGGCCGATGTTTCCAATCCGGCCGGCCGCCCGAGCAGTCAAGAGAACATATCATAATGCCGTCTCGTCCAACCAACCAACTTCTTAACTTGAGCGTATGTTTCCCAGCCACCTGTGCAAGAGCAGCGTCAACGTTGCCATCACACACTGGCGCGTACACGTATGCACGCGATCGGTTTCCCTATCAGGCCGCGCACGCGTCGCTGGTCGGTATATATGGAGCGAGTGTCCTCTCCTCGGCTCCAGCACCAACCGAGCCATACGCTCATACCCAAGAAACAAAGCTCCTCTGCTCCAAGCTAGGATTTCGAAGTCCGAAGCAATCATCAATTATATGGCTTTAGATCGCAGGACCTCTCAGCCGCCGGCGACCGCCTGCGTTCCCACCGCCGACTACGACGAGGCGACGAGGCCGGGTGTTTCGTCTACGGCGAGAGGGGACATGCTGATGCCGGGGAGCGGCGCCGCGGCGATGGACGTACCGCTGCTGTGGAACGATGAGAGGAGGATGAAGCTGGAGCTGGTCGCATGGGCCAAGGCCGTGGCGTCCATGGCCATCAGGGAATCCATGCGGTGCTAGCTAAGCTGAGATGCAGACGCAGGCAATTGGCTCATGGATGCTTGCTTGTTCTGCTTCTTTCATATGGCCGCTGCACCGATCGAGCTGTGGATTACATTTTTGTTCTTTGGATTTCTTTTTTTGTAACGGAGCAACCCGGTGATCTTTTCTACCGATCAATCCGTTCATCGTTCGGCTTGTACATCTTTTTGGCCAAGGTTGAAAGATAATTGATGGATGCTATGGGTATCTCTCGGTCTTTTTTGATAAAGAGAATTTAATAGCTTGTCGTTGCATCATGCTAAGGACTGGTGGAGAAAAAACTTCTCGACCCCCAACTGGAAAGCCTTGACATTTTGTTGCCTTGCTTGTCTCGTGGGAATTTGGAATGAAAGAAACTCGTGTCTTCCAAAACAAGCACACACAGCCCCTGGGCCTTTTTGACAAAATTTAAAAAGAGGCGAGTATATGGGTAACCGTGGGTGTGACATTATTCTGAGAGAGTAGACTTTTATGTAATCTTTTTTCCTTTTTTATTGGCACGGCTCCTTGCTCACATTAGTAGGAAAATTCTTTAGCCCCGTTTAAAAAAAAAAAACTTAAACTCTAAAAGAACAAATAATCTCAGTTCACATGATGCATGCACATCCGGACACGGGACACGTCCATAGCTGGTCAGCATGGACCCAGCTCATTGCATAGAAAACCACCAGGGGTAACCGCGGCACTGGTGACTTGGGTGATGGCACGAAGATCTTTCCTAGACAAATACAAACCCGGGTATATGAAAATGAGCTCACGCATGACTGCTACTCCAGAGCAGCAATCCTGCTTATTCGGTTAGTTGAGAAAATCCGTCCAAATGGTACAATTGGCCCGCGTGCTGCTGCTACCGCGCGTATTATATGATACCATGACATCTTCCATCAGGCCTTCAACAAACCATTATCATGCATTCATACTTATTCAAAACTAATTTAGGGTGTCACTGTCAGGCGGCGATCGAGACCTTGAAAAACGTGACAAGGGAGTGCCTCACCTAGGTAACATCAAGGTTGCGCCCTTTCACACTTATGACACGTCACACTTGGATAATAATACTAGCATGAAGTAAAGCATGGATACAAAATGATAACCTCAATATGCCACTCGACACTCGTGCATCACATGCTCCATCACTCTGTGTGGTATATAGAGAGAGCATATGAACTCCTAGTTGCACCAATCCAAATCAAGCTAACAATGTAGCAGCAAAGGCCCTCACCCTCATTGTGGTCATCAGCTCCCGGTGGTTATACAGTTCGTCAACCATCATGACTTTGGATATCGGGGATCTGCCGACAGAGGTGACAGCCTACGACCTCGCCTTCGACGTAAACTTTGGTGGGACGGCGAACCAGTGGCCCGTAGCCATAGGAAACGGCGCCAGTGTATCTGCTACGGTGACCGGGGACTTCGAGGATGCCATCCCGATAGATTTGACGCTAAATGATGAGAGAGGGATTAAGCAGGACCTAGTCGCATGGGCAAAGGCCGTGGCGTCCATGGCTATCAGGGCATCAATGCAACTAGATTTAGATGTGCGCCTTGCCGCACGATCCCGTGAAACTCGTACCAGTTCAAACTTTGTATAACACAGCTAAAAGTTACGTGAAATGATATTCGTTTGTGAGGTTTCAAAAAACGAAGTCAGTAGAATGATATTAGGACAAAGCACACAAAATTACAAACGAAGTTCTGAACATTTATATACAACCAGGAAAATAGAGGAATATATTATAGTACGAAACACTCCATGGCTATGTCGAGAGCAACATAAGTAAGGACAAAAGGAACATCTGCATAAGCTGGGCCATCTACTAAAGGAATAATTTTGATGTTGTTTGGTAAAATAGAGTTATGAAATCCGCAGGAGCAATGCCATTAGGATCCTTCTCCCATAGTCGATCTGATTGCCATAAATAGAGAAACATATGTTTCCACGGAAAATCAAGAAGTTAAGTGGTAAGTGATAAACAACACAAAATGGCACAAGAAACAACATGAAAATCATAAATAATTTCTTAAGACAAAGAAAAACCTGCCATATTTCATTATACAGTCTGACCCATCAGCTGATTAAAATAATAGTATGTTCAAGCCGATCACCACAATGTGAAATAACTGGATTTGACAATATTAAATTAGGATAATGATACAAACAGATCAATGCAGACCCATCTTTTACCTCTCAGACATGGAGGATAATCTCCCCTTATTTTTGGCCGACATGAGCATTTTGTTTGATCTTTGCATCGACAACAATCACATCACACAACTTAAACCATAATCATTGGATAATCTGAGCACAAGAATCACTGTCATCAATATTTATAAACCCCTAGAGTAGCAGAAGTTTTTTTTGACCTGTAGAGTAGCAAAAGTTAGTACTGACTTGAATGTAATTGTATAGGAATATCCCTGATGTATAAGCCTCACATGAGTGAGACATACTTCTGATTCATTGTAGAATAATATACTTAAGTTTCAGTCTTGGATACAGCGAAATCTGCTATACACAAATTTAATGCGAATAAGCACGTAGGCTCATCTGATGGCATGACGGCAGCAAAATTAAATGGAACTTCATCCCCATAGACAGTTTGACTGGATCAGAATGAGTAGAAAGAGGAAACAATAATAAGTATGCATAACTATGGAAGATATTCATATTAGTCGGAAGGAGAAAAATATCACATCCAAAGCCATAAAAAATTCAAACAAACAAACCGGACGACCTCCTCAACCAGTGTCATTCAAGGCAGGGTTAGAGCCAGTCCTAGACGTGCTCAAACTCTGGAAGTTGACAGGGCCAAGTGACAACACAAAGGCAAAGAAAATGATTATAATAGGAGCATCGATTTGATATCCTAATTTACAGATGTATCACGTATTACCAATATGTGTCCAGTGCGGAGGTGGAGAAAGCTAACCTGCCCTGGAAGTCTCTGCTTTGAGGAGCAGCCGCAACAGCCAAACCGACATTGTCACTCGGGTCGTTCACCCCGCAGGAATGGTAATAGTCATCCTTCCAAAACGACTGTAGGAAGAAGGGAATCATCAATTAACACACGCGCATGATATATCAATACTATTAGCCTTTCAAAACATGTATATAAAGTGCAGTCATGAACCATGGTGCATTTTACAATGTCTGAAACAATATATAGGTAAGGAGAAAAGGCATGAGACAAAAATATAAACAGAAAGAATAGTGGAAATGAGCACATGGATTGCAGGCGAGCTACTGAATAAGAACTTGATAAGAGAAAAGGAGAACACAAAAACGAGTTCAGATACATGAGATAGATCAAAGAGTAGTATTCAAAATGCGTCAAAATAGACCACACACCTCTGAACCATCGTGTTGTCGTAAAAAAAAAATTAAGTCTTTCCATAAAATAATCGGACAAAAGTAAAAGAGCACAGAAAAATCATACTGAAAATTTAATCCAATAACGAAGAATCTGAAAGTCCGCAGATCGGAAATGCAGCCATTGGATTCCTCGATATAATCAAGTTCCTCTGAACTTTTCCTTTTTTAGTCTGCTTCTTCCCTGTAGCGGATGTAAGAAAATCATTAACCATCCAAGTACTGAAAACACTAAATGGTGAACAATCACAAATCCAGTAACCATATAAGCTGATATGCATACAAAGGAACAATAATGAGCAAACACTGCTCCTATAAATTCAAACATCAAGGATTAATTCATTCATCTTATTTTGCATTTCCATGCGTCATCCATGGCATTAGTATGCAACGTGCACAACAAAATTAGAAACTACTATTGACATTGTGTGCTTTTAATCTATTATATAATTGAAACAACAGACAGTCAATGATCATGTGAACACCTTCTCCTTCAAAATCAAAAACACGGAATTATATTTGTTACTTCAATGCCAATAAAGTACATGAAAATGCATTCACAAAAGCAAGGCAGTACCAAAAAACTTCCATTGCTTGAAGTTCATCACAGCTGTATAACCCATAAATTAATAGGAACAAAGAGAGAGCACATAACCTATGAATCCAAGCTGAGTTGTGAGAATTTATGGTGCGCCATGCCGCACGATCCCATGAAACTCGTGTATAGATGAAAAAAATGATAAGACTTTTCTTTGGTTTACAAAACGTAATGAACCACACAAATTTACCAATAAAGTAACAAACGTGTATATATAACCAGGAATCATGAGGGGATATATTATAACATCTAAATTTCGTTGATACCATCAAGGAACACAAAAATCATGTCACAACAGTCTTGAGAGATAATGGCACCAAGCAAATGTAATCCTAATTAGACCACCAAACAAAACAAAACACAAATAGATAAGCAAAGTCTTTTTCATAGATAGAAATACGTTCATAATAAGTATAATGACGTCGAGCCAAGAGTTTACAGTGTCTATTCCCTGGCTATTTCTAATTCAAGTCTTCGTTTTTGCCTGATCCTTCTGTCTGAGCTTTCAGCTGCATACGGCTATGAATGATTAACACGGGATATGAATCAGCATAGACCACAAAAACACATCGGACAGACTTGCTATATCAAAGTTTGCCTCGCCATTAAGAACAGCGGAAAAATCATAGATTTGTGGAATAAAAGAGGTCAGTAAGCCAAAATTCATACAGATTGAGCACACACCCAACAGTACGGAAACGAATTAGGAACATAATTTAAAAAATACAATTGCAACCAGAAATGTTGAATATTTACGTAGAACGTAGAAATTTAATTTTAGTCTTCTAAAATGCATCTAAAAACGATACACACAGACAAGACAACTGACACAGGATTCATTCTCTAGTCTCTGCCTCTCGCACTCACTTCCCCTTGTCTTCTCCCCCACGGGCTTGTCCCAATTGACTGCTCCTCCACCCACTTCTGCCACAGCTATGGCAGGCGCCTACTCTCCCCATCCCCCATGGCCTCACCCCACCACCTAATCTCTCACCACTCCCACGGCCTCGCCCCAAAGCATGCTCTCCCCCCGCGATGCCTCGATGGTGGCTGGCGCAGTTCAACTCGAGTTCGAAGGTTGCGCTGGTGCCAGGTGTGAGCGGCGGCGGAGGGGACAGTGCGCTATACGGGGAATCAGAGCAACACAACGCAGGGAAACCCATCAGAGGAGGGAGCGAGTCAATGTGTGTTGAAGGATGTCTGTGTTGAAGGATGTCGTTGTTGATATTTCTCCTTCTTATGGTAACTGACGGAGGGCCAGCCCGTTGGGTACTACAGGGAGGACAAGAAGCGTCACAGGGAAGGTAGATTACTAATTTACCATGGTTTTCTGTTTGTGTCTGCTATCATGCAATACTGCCTACTTAATTTTGTGGTGCATCAAGTCCAATTGGTTTGTTGGACCCTGTTGATTAGGAATATAAACTTATGACGGGTTACTGATAATAGTATAGCAGCTGGCGTCTTCCCAACTTTCTAAATAATTGCATGTTCATGCTTAAACGAGGGTTAAAGCCATTAAACAAGAAATATAAGTATTGGCTTTTTGTTACTTACCCGGCTTGCTCGACACCTCAGAAAAAACCCTTGTACACCAGTGGAAGCAATGTCTGCACGCTTTTGTTTCTAGCTACTCAGTATATTGATATATCACTTTTGTTTCTAGTTAGTCAGTTTCAACATTTTGTTAATCTGTCTATGCTGCTGCCTGAAACGTGCTATGGAGGGAATAAATGGTATGCTGCTTTCTTAGGTTATGTTATACAAAGTTAATACATGCCCATTGTAATAATGACAGAAGGGGACCTCAAGTGTCATCAACTCATATGTGGTTTTTGTCTCTCAAAGGAAATATCATCTTGCTAGGTTGTTGTATCTATCATAAAAAAAATCCTTTTTAGTGTCTCCTTTCCCGAAATATCATCTAGTTAGGCTGTTGTACCTATCATAAGGAAATATTTTTTAGTGTCTCCTTTCCCGATGGAGTGTGATAAATTAGAAATGAGTCTGTTATACTATGTGCCAAATTCTCTGAAAATTTGACTTCTTTCTGTCCCCTCGGGGATTTATGAGTATAATGGTACTATGGTACTAATAAATTATGAACTATTATCTAAATTTTTGTGAAATTTAAATGAGAAAACTTAAGCAGGGCTACGGTGCTAACATCTCAGTCTGTGAATGCGGAATCAGCTTTGTGTAGTGGTGGCTAGTAAAAAGAAGATGAACAAGTCGAGGTAATTGTAGGCATTTCATATGTAGATGAAAATAGTGGAACCAAAAATCCGAATGCTTAGATAAAATATGTTTTCATAGATTTCATCATTTCAAGGTTGAGGAAATATCTATAGATAGTTGAATGAGAAGGCTAACCTAACTGCATGAATCTCATGTGTAGGTCACCATGGGGGATCAAGAAACCGAGCATTTAGGAGGTACCAGTTGGTCAACAGAAATGAACCCCAATTCATACACATTATGTTCTTGATCATTGTTCTCCCAGATCAGCGAAACACGCACAAGAGCATTCCGTTGAGATCGAGGTGAGATATCTTTTACCAAAGTGGCATGCATCGGTACTTTCTTGAGTTTCCTGCAAGATAAGTATAGAGATCAGGTGTGAACTGATTGAATTAACGAACCACCGCAAGATAAAATCCCATGTGTATTAAAAAGTGAAACATACAAAGAGATTCAACATAATCACAAGGTCTAATCAATCACGAAAAATTTGTACCAAAAAAGATAAGGAATGGAAATGCATGGAATTAACGGAGAATGCATACATGCTTGCCATCGTACTCTAGATCCATCGGAGGACGCTGCTTCCGCTGCCACCAATTATTTAAGTTGAGGAGCTTAGGCTGATACACAAATATGCAGTTACACCAACTGCTAAACAGATTTTGCAAAAGGATATACCTGGCCTTTCTCCTATAGCAACCTGAAAAAATATAGGCATAGAGGCATAACATGGCTGAAAATAAATTCAAGAAACTCAAACACCTAGGAAAAATACCAATGCACACAGAGGTAACGATGCATACTTGGTGAAACCACACTGATCAATACACAGAGGCAACCATATTTTTTGGAGTTTGCCACTATATAACATGCAGATTATTCAGCGAACAACTATCGAAATGTATATATCTAATAAAAATGGCATACACACAACACCGCAAAAATTTGTAATGAGCATATACCAGTTATACTTTGAATATGGTGGTTCATGTACAACGATCCAAAGATAAAAGTTAAATGGATTAGTTGTAGGTCAGTAACTACTGACTAAAGTGATGAACTACATAGCATATTTTCACCTCATATTAATATTAAACTACATTTGTATCTCATTTATCATGTGAGCATGTATATCAGGAATTAGCACGGTTAAACTCCAAGCCCCTCATAGTAATCCTGCCACCATACCCTAACAACATCAATATATATAGTAACATTACACAGAAGATTTGATTGTGATGGTACTAATAGAAGAATGGACAGTAGCATCATATATACATTAAGCAATATGAATGACCTTAATTGGCCTAATTGGCTTGGCATCAGTTTGGGAGGGCATTGTGTGGTGACCTTATCTACCTGTATGCTCCTGACACAAAATCTGTAGATGTGAACATATTGCAATGAGATGTGGTTTTCAAGAACATTCATAGGGAAATAAGCCAAAGAAAGAATATGTGAAACCCAAAATAAGGAAGATAATGTTTTTCCTAGGAGAAACAAATAACTAAATGCAATAAAAATCACTTACATTTTTAGCATGTGATGAGATTAAGAAAACACCCAGTCATCTCATTGTCTGCAGACCTACACTAAAAAGCATGGTATATCTGTTATGCATAAAAATAATGAAACATGTGATGATATAGCTGCAAGTAATTTTAACTAAACAAAAAATCTCCAACTTGCATTATTGTTCAAAGCATGAAGTTCAAAACTTTACCTATTCGAAGAACAATGTTTCACCCCAATTTTCCAGTTAAAATGCTTGACTGATTCAAGTAAAAAGTGAAATAGTGAGTGGTTAGCACAATCAGCACCTAGAAAAGAAATCCACGGTAATAATCTGGGCTGAATAGCACCTAGAGTAACCAAGGGCACCACAAACTTGCCAAGGTGAGGACGAAAGTGTAGGATAACGTTGCATAGAAAACAAAAATTTTCCTACCGCGAACACGCAATCCAAGCCAAGATGCAATCTAGAAGACGGTAGCAACGAGGGGTTATCGAGTCTCACCCTTGAAGAGATTCCAAAGCCTACAAGATGAGGCTCTTGTTGCTGCGGTAGACGTTCACTTGCCGCTTGCAAAAGCGCGTAGAAGATCTTGATCACGATCGGTTCCGGCGCCACGAACGGCAGCACCTCCGTACTCGGCCACACGTTCGGTTGTTGATGAAGACGACGTCCACCTCCCGTTCCAGCGGGCAGCGGAAGTAGTAGCTCCTTCTTGAATCCGACAAAGACGACGGCGTGGTGCTCGGTGGCGGTGGAGAACTCCGGCGGAGCTTCGCTAAAGCTACGCGGAAGATATGGAGGAGAGGGGGCGGCTAGGGTTTGGGAGGGGTGGCCGGCCACTTCAAGGGGGCGGCCAGCTTGTGGTCTTGGGGTGGCCGGCCCCCTCCCCTTGGCCCCTCATTATATAGGTGGAACCCCAAGAGGTGGTGTCCAAGTCTTCGAATAAGACCCGAACCAAAAACCTTCCATAGGAGGGGAAACCTAGCCAAGCTAGGACTCCCACCAAGGTGGGAGTTCCACCTCCCATGTGGGGTGGCCGGCCCCTAAGGGGAGTCCACTTGGGACTCCTCCCCCACTAGGGTTGGCCGGCCATGGAGGTGGAGTCCCATGTGGACTCCACCTTCCTTGGTGGTTTCTTCCGGACTTTTCTAGAACCTTCTAGAACCTTCCATAGAACCTTCCGCGACATTTTTATTCACATAAAATGACATCCTATATATGAATCTTATTCTCCGACCATCTCCGGAACTCCTCGTGATGTCCGGGATCTCATCCGGACTCCGAACAAATATTCGAACTCCATTCCATATTCAAATACTACCATTTCAACATCCAACTTTAAGTGTGTCACCCTACGGTTCGTGAACTATGCGGACATGGTTGAGTACTCACTCCGACCAATAACCAATAGCGGGATCTCGGAGATCCATAATGGCTCCCACATATTCAACGATGACTTTAGTGATCGAATGAACCATTCACATACAATACCAATTCCCTTTGTCTCGCGATATTTTACTTGTCCGAGGTTTGATCTTCGGTATCACTCTATACCTTGTTCAACCTCGTCTCCTGACAAGTACTCTTTACTCGTACCGTGGTATGTGGTCTCTTATGAACTTATTCATATGCTTGCAAGACATTAGACGACATTCCACCGAGAGGGCCCAGAGTATATCTATCCGTCATCTGGATGGACAAATCCCACTGTTGATCCATATGCCTCAACTCATACTTTCCGGATACTTAATCCCACCTTTATAGCCACCCATTTACGCAAAGGGTGTTTGGTGTAATCAAAGTACCTTTCCGGTATAAGTGATTTACATGATCTCATGGTCATAAGGACTAGGTAACTATGTATCGAAAGCTTATAGCAAATAACTTAATGACGAGATCTTATGCTACGCTTAATTGGGTGTGTCCATTATATCATTCATACAATGACATAACCTTGTTATTAATAACATCCAATGTTCATGATTATGAAACTAATCATCCATTAATCAACAAGCTAGTTTAAGAGGCATACTAGGGACTTCTTGTTTGTCTACATATCACACATGTACTAATGTTTCGGTTAATACAATTATAGCATGACATATAAACATTTATCATAAACATAAAGATATAAATAATAACCACTTTATTATTGCCTCTAGGGCATATCTCCTTCGACCTCCCACTTGCACTAGAGTCAATAATCTAGATTACATTGTAATATACCTAACACCCATGGCATTCCGGGTGTTGGTCATGCTTTGCCCTAGGGAGAGCTTTAGTCAACGGATCCGCTACATTCAGATCAGCTGTGTACTTTGCAAATCTTTACTTCTCCATCTTCGATGTACTCGCGAATCGAGTGGTAACGCAGCTTGATATGCTTCAGCCTCTTGTGTGACCTTGGTTCTTGTGCATTGGCGATGGCACCCATGTTGTCACAAGATATGACTAGTGGGTCCAATGCACTAGGAACCACACCGAGCTCTACAATGAACCTCTTCATCCATACCGCTTCGATGAAGCCTCCGAAGCCGCTATGTACTCCGATTCTCGTTGAAGACTTCGCCACCGTGCACTCGCTTCGAGCTTGCCCAGCTATCGCAAAGCACCATTCAATATAAACACGTACCTGCATCGTGACTTAGAGTCATCGTGATCGTTGTTCCAACTTGCATCGGTGTAACTTGTTACAACGAGCTCTTGGTCACCTCCATAACAAAGAAACATATCCTTAGTTCTTTTCAAGTACTTCAGGATATTCTTGACCGCTGTCCAGTTGTTCCATTCCTGGATCACTTTGATATCTCGCTAGTCAAACTAACAGCATGTGCTATATCCGGTCTTGTACATAGCATGGCATACATAATAGAGCCTACTCGCCGAAGCATAGGGGATCTGACTCATCCTTTCTCTTTCTTCCGTCGTAGCCGGTCCTTGAGTCTTACTCAAGACCTTGCCCGGTAACATAGGTAAAAACCCTTTCTTACTTTCGTCCATTCTAAACTTCTTTAGAATCTTGTCCAGTGTATGTACTCGTGATAGCCCTATTAGGCGTCTTGATCTATCTCTATAAATCTTGATGCCTAATATATACGATGCTTCACCAAGGTCTTTCATTGAAAAACTCGTTATTCAAATAACCTTTTACATCGCTTAATAGTTCTATATCATTCCCAATTAATAATATGTCATCTACATATAATATCGTGAATGCTACGGCAGCTCCCACTCACTTTCTTGTAGATACAGGCCTCTCCATGGCACTGTATAAACCCGAAGTCTTTGATCACCTTATCAAAGCGTCGGTTCCAACTTCTTGATGCTTGCTTCAGTCCATAGATTGAACGCTGAAGTTTGCATACTTTGTCAGCATTTTTAGGATCGACAAAACCTTTGGGTTG
The DNA here is from genome assembly GCF_022539505.1 of Lolium rigidum. NCBI lineage: Eukaryota > Viridiplantae > Streptophyta > Magnoliopsida > Poales > Poaceae > Lolium > Lolium rigidum. The sequence continues at coordinate 122,533,181 of NC_061514.1, read as the reverse complement.
TACCATATACAACTCTTTCCTCAATGTCTCCATTAAGGAACGCCGTTTTGACATCCATCCGCCAAATCTCATAATCGAAAAATGCAGCTATTGCTAACAAAATCCTCACAGCATTTTAGCTTCGCTACCGGTGAGAAAGTCTCATCGTAGTCAACACCTTGAATTTGTCTGAAACCCTTTGCGACAAGTCGAGCTTTATAGACAGTAATATTACCATCAGCATCTCGTTTTTCTTTTGAAGATCCATTTATTCTCGACAGCCTTGCGGCTATCGTGTAAGTCTACCAAAGTCCATACTTGGTTATCATACATGGATCCCATTTCGGATTTCATGGCTTCTTGCCATTTGTTGGAATCTGGGCTCATCATCGCTTCTTCATACGTCGCAGTGGTCCTCATCATTGTTATCCACAATCATGACATTTAGACAAGGATCATACCAATCAGGAGTGGCACGTTCCCTTGTCGATCCGCGAGGTTCGTAGTTTCCTCGTTCGAAGTTTCATGATCATTATCATTAGCTTCCTCTCGTTGCCGTGTAGGCGGTACAGTACAACTTCCGTGCATCGCGCTACTCCGATCAACGAGTATAGATTCATCAATCTCATCGAGTTCTACTTTTCTTCCAAGTCACTTCTTTAGTGAGAAATTCTTTCTCAAGAAAGGTTCCGTTCTTAGCAACAAAGATTTTGCCTTCGGATTCGTGATAGAAAGTGTACCCTATAGTTTCCTTAGGGTATCCTATGAAGACGCATTTCTCCGCTTTGGGTTCTAGCTTGTCCGGTTGTAACTTTTTTACATAGGCTTCGCAACCCCAAACTTTTAGGAACGACAAACCTTAGCTTTCTTATTAAACCATAATTCATACGGTGTCGTTTCTACGGATTTTGATGGTGCTCTATTTAAAGTGAATGCGGCTGTCTCTAATGCATAACTCCAAAATGATAACGGCAAATCAGTAAGAGACATCATAGAACGAACCATATCTAAGAGAGTTCGATTACGACGTTCGGACACACCATTTCGTTGTGGTGTTCCCGCGGTGTCAATTGTGAAAGTATTCCGCATTTCTTTAAATGCATGCCAAACTCATAACTCGGATATTCACCTCCACGATCGGATCGTAGAAATTTGATCTTCTTGTTACGTTGATTTTCTACTTCACTTTGGAATTCCTTAAACTTCTCAAAAGTTTCTGGATTTATGTTTCATGAAATAGATATACCCATATCTACTCGATCATCTGAAGGTTAGAACATAACGATCCACGCGCGATGCTACACTCATTGGTCCGCACACATCGGTATGTATGATTTCCAATAAGTCGAGAGCTCGCTCCATCATACCAGAAAATGGAGTTTTAGTCATTTTTCCCATTAGACATGCTTCGCATCTATCAAGTGACTCAAAGTCAAGTGATTCTAGTAATCCATTAGTATGGAGTTTCTTCATGCGTTTCACTCCAATATGACCAAGACGACAGTGCCACATATAAGTAGAATTATCATTCAATTTAATTCGCTTAGCATCAATGTTATGTATATGCGTATCACTACTATCGAGATCTAACGTAAATAAGCCATTCTTTTCGAGTGCTCGACCATAAAAGATATTATTCATAAAAATAGAACAACCATTATTCTCAGACTTGAATGAATAACCGTCTTGCATTAAACAAGATCCAGATATAATGTTCATGCTCAACGCGGGTACAAAATAACAATTATTTAGGCTTAAAACTAATCCCGAAGGTAGATGTAGAGGAAGTGTGCCGACAGAGATCACATCGACTTTGGATCCATTTCCAACGCGCATCGTCACTTCATCTTTCAGTAGTCTTCGTTTATTCTTTAGTTCCTGTTTCGAGTTACAGATATGAGCAACCGAACCAGTATCAAATACCCATGTACTAGAACAAGAACCAGTGAGATAAACATCTATAACATGTATATCAGATATACCTTCTTTCTTCTTCTTGACAAGGCCGCTCTTCAGATCAGCCAGATACTTGGAGCAATTACACTTCCGATTGTCCCTTCTCCTTGCAGTAATAGCACTCAAGCATCGGCTTAGGGCCGTTCTTAGGTTTCATAGGAGGCGTGGCAGCTTTCTTGCCACCCTTCTTGAATTTTCCCTTAGACTTGCCCCTGTTTCTTGAAACTGGTGGTCTTGTTGACCATCAACACTTGGTGCTCTTTCTTGATCTCAATCTAAGCAGCTTTTAGCATGCCAAAGAGTTCAGGTAACTCCTTGTTCATGTTCTGCATATTGTAGTTCATCACAAAGTTCTTGTAACTTGGTGGCAGTGATTGAAGGACACGATTAATCCCCAGTCCGTTAGGAATCACTATTCCCAAGTCACTGAGTTTCTTCGCATGCCCGGCCATGGCGAGCATGTGCTCACTAATGGAGCCGCCTTCTTCCATCATACAATCGAAGAAATGTTTCGATGCTTCATAGCATTCCACGGCCGCATGAGTCTCAAATATAGCTTTCAGCTCATTCATCAACTCATGAGGATCGTGGTGCTCAAAACGTTTTTGAAGATCGGATTCCAGATCGCACGAGATGGCACACTCGAACTTGAGAGTACCGAGTTTTCCGAGTCGCGTAAACAGCTTTTACTTCATCGGTTTCAGTTTCGCAGGAGGGTCACCTAGCGGTGCATCAAGCACATATTGCAGATTTCCGCCGAGAGGAAGATCCTCACATGACGGAACCGATCGGTGAAGTTGCTACCGTTGCTCTTAAGCTTTTCTTTCTCTAGGAACCGGTTAAAATTGATTGGGGACGCCATCTCTACAACATATATTTGCAATAGTTTAGACTAAGTTTATGACAAATTGAGTTCAAATTTTAATTCTACATAATTAAAAATCTAGGTGAACTCCCACTCAAAACAATATCCCTCGCATTGTCTTAGTGATCACACGAACCAAATCCACCACACCATAGTCCGATCATCACGAGACAAGGTGTGATTTCAATGGCGAACACTCAAAGTGTTCATCATATCAACCATATGATTCATGCTCTACCTTTCGGTATCACGTGTTCCGAGACCATGTCTGTACATGCTAGGCTCGTCAAGGCCACCTTAGTATCCGCATGTGCAAAACCGGCTTGCACCCGTTGTATGCACTTGTTGATTCTATCACACCCGATCATCACGAGATGCTTCGAAACGACAAGTCTTGGCAACGGTGCTACTAAGGATGAACACTTTATTATCTTGAGATTTTAGTGAGGGATCATCTTATAATGCTACCGTCGCGATCTAAGCAAAAATAAGATGCATAAAAGGATTAACATCACATGCAGTTCCTATGTGATATGATATGGCCCTTTTGTCTTTGCGCCTTTGATCTTCATCTCCAAAGCACGGACATGATCTCCATCATCTTCGGGCATGATCTCCATCATCGTCGGCGTAGCGTCAAGGTCAATGGCGCCGTCTTCATGATTGTCCTCCATGTAGCAACTATTACAACTACTTTGAAATACTACTCAACATGAAATTTAAAGACAACCATAAGGCTCCTGCCGGTTGCCACAATACAATAATGATCATCTCATACATATTCATCATCACATTATGGCCATATCACATCACCAAACCCTGCAAAAACAAGTTAGACGCTCTCTAATTTGGTTTGCATATTTTACGTGGTTTAGGGTTTTCGATATAGATCTAATCTACCTACGAACATGAACCACAACGGTGATACTAGTGTTGTCAATAGAAGAGTAAATTGAATCTTTACTATAGTAGGAGAGACGAGACACCCGCAAAGCCTCTTATGCAATACAAGTTGCATGTCGAACGAGGAACAAGTCTCATGAACGCGGTCATGTAAAGTTAGTCCGAGCCGCTTCATCCCACTATGCCATAAAGATGCAAAGTACTCAACTAAAGATAACAAGAGCATCAACGCCCACAAAACCATTGTGTTCTACTCGTGCAACCATCTATGCATAGACACGGCTCGATACCACCGTAGGATAACGTTGCATAGAAAACAAAAATTTCCTACCGCGAACACACAATCCAAGCCAAGATGCAATCTAGAAGACGGTAGCAACGAGGGGTTATCGAGTCTCACCCTTGAAGAGATTCCAAAGCCTACAAGATGAGGCTCTTGTTGCTGCGGTAGACGTTCACTTGCCTCTTGCAAAAGCGCGTAGAAGATCTTGATCACGATCGGTTCCGGCGCCACGAACGGGCAGCACCTCCGTACTCGGTCACACGTTCGGTTGTTGATGAAGACGACGTCCACCTCCCGTTCCAGCGGGCAGCGGAAGTAGTAGCTCCTCTTGAATCCGACAGCACGACGGCGTGGTGTCGGTGGTGGTGGAGAACTCCGGCGGAGCTTCGCTAAAGCTATGCGGAAGATATGGAGGAGAGGGGGCGACTAGGGTTTGGGAGGGGGTGGCCGGCCACTTCAAGGGGGGCGGCCAGCTTGTGGTCTTGGGGTGGCCGGCCCCCTCCCCTTGGCCCCTCATTATATAGGTGGAACCCCAAGAGGTGGTGTCCAAGTCTTCGAATAAGACCCGAACCAAAAACCTTCCATAGGAGGGGGGAAACCTAGCCAAGCTAGGACTCCCACCAAGGTGGGAGTTCCACCTCCCATGTGGGGGTGGCCGGCCCCCTAAGGGGGAGTCCACTTGGGACTCCTCCCCCACTAGGGTTGGCCGGCCATGGAGGTGGAGTCCCATGTGGACTCCACCTTCCTTGGTGGTTTCTTCCGGACTTTTCTAGAACCTTCTAGAACCTTCCATAGAACCTTCCGCGACATTTTTATTCACATAAAATGTCATCCTATATATGAATCTTATTCTCCGGACCATTCCGGAACTCCTCGTGATGTCCGGGATCTCATCCGGGACTCCGAACAAATATTCGAACTCCATTCCATATTCAAATACTACCATTTCAACATCCAACTTTAAGTGTGTCACCCTACGGTTCGTGAACTATGCGGACATGGTTGAGTACTCACTCCGACCAATAACCAATAGCGGGATCTCGGAGATCCATAATGGCTCCCACATATTCAACGATGACTTTATTGATCGAATGAACCATTCACATACAATACCAATTCCCTTTGTCTCGCGATATTTTACTTGTCCGAGGTTTGATCTTCGGTATCACTCTATACCTTGTTCAACCTCGTCTCCTGACAAGTACTCTTTACTCGTACCGTGGTATGTGGTCTCTTATGAACTTATTCATATGCTTGCAAGACATTAGACGACATTCCACCGAGAGGGCCCAGAGTATATCTGTCCGTCATCGGGATGGACAAATCCCACTGTTGATCCATATGCCTCAACTCATACTTTCCGGATACTTAATCCCACCTTTATAGCCACCCATTTACGCAGTGGTGTTTGGTGTAATCAAAGTACCTTTCCGGTATAAGTGATTTACATGATCTCATGGTCATAAGGACTAGGTAACTATGTATCGAAAGCTTATAGCAAATAACTTAATGACGAGATCTTATGCTACGCTTAATTGGGTGTGTCCATTATATCATTCATACAATGACATAACCTTGTTATTAATAACATCCAATGTTCATGATTATGAAACTAATCATCCATTAATCAACAAGCTAGTTTAAGAGGCATACTAGGGACTTCTTGTTTGTCTACATATCACACATGTACTAATGTTTCGGTTAATACAATTATAGCATGACATATAAACATTTATCATAAACATAAAGATATAAATAATAACCACTTTATTATTGCCTCTAGGGCATATCTCCTTCAGAAAGCCTGGCTGTGGTGCTGGTGGCTCCTTCCGATGGAGCAGGGCTGCCGCTCCTCCATACAATGGCAACAACCCTCTCCCCCAAAGGTCTGCATCATTCCACCGAGAGCAAAACAAATCGGAGATCCTATCCCCGTCGATGTGGCTCTTCCCTACTGCTGGCAACATGGACCGACGGCCTGACGGAGCACAAAGATGTGGTGTTTTTTAGCATACCTTATTATTGATCAAGCTTGGTACATGCTGAAAAATGCCTGGGACAGTGGCCTGCGCCTATGAATGTTTTACACAAGATTTGAATCCGCATAGGCACTTGACAATAGCTAGAGAAGATATTTTCTGTACACATGAAGAGATTACTGCAAATATAAGCTTATTCAGTGCTAAAGCCATCGATTTCAGGTCAGAGTACGATACTGCATAATGTACACAAAATGGTATTTGAAACGACAAAATAGGTTGTTCAGTGCATTTATCAAAGACTATTTCACCACCAAGATTAATAGCTGCTTGGAGTTAGTGGCCAAAGTATGGTGAGATGTAAATATGTGTGGCAACGCAGCAATACCTAAGTAAGCTGGATTTTACTCAGCCAATAGACACCCAGTTTGCCTCTATATGGTTATCTCCCTTAGCATAAGCAACAAATAAGAAACGAACAGTGATGTTATCTTTGCATCTCACATAAATCATTGAACCAAACTCTCTACCAATTTGCTACATGTGGAATAAATAAGAAACTAAGTAGACAACTTAGGAGCCGAATGGAATGACCTTCATCGTAGCTAGGAGGCTATTATGCAGGTGTGATTATCGTATCACAATCATCGGCCGGTGATGCTCCGCGCCACAGCAGGTCTCCTCTTCCTCCTCGCTTGGACTATATTCTCCTCCTTTCAATCTCCCTCTATGCATCTTCCTCTTTCCCTCCGGTTCTCACTTGCTGCAGCAGACAAACCAAGCAACACATGAACACACCAGAAAGAAAAGGAACAGTGGAGAGAATAAAAAATTACTAACACTGGAAATATTATGATACTATGTAAGCTCAAATCACCTAGTGGAGGAAGATTTTCATTGCTATTCATTGAGCGGGCCCAAGACCTGAAAGAAATTGCAACCAGAAAAGTCCACGAAGATTAAATACTCCATTTGATATTATTGTTTCTTCTAAACCATTCAATTACCTAAACGAAATAGCATACCGAAGCCTGAAAAAAGGGGCATGGAGAAACCAAAAAAGAAAAAACAATCTTATGAAAAGAGGTAAGAACTATATTAAAGTTCTCTTCTGTAAGCTTCCAAATTTTTTGGGTGCAATTAAAATTAAACCATGCAACTCAAAAGCTAACAAAGCTCCATTATGGACATATATATATAGTATATAGTACATCAAGCACACGATTTCTAATTGCGTATGAGGTATTGCACATAAATTAGAATAAGGAGTATTTGAAGAAGAAAAAGAGAAGAATCACTTACCCCGTGATATTGGAGCATCACCTCAAGAAGTGTGTTTTTCTCGTTGGTTTCCCATGCCACCTGTACAAAGCAACATAACATCATCTTTAGCATGGACCATTTGAGAAAGATGAGATCTGTGCCACTGAAGAATGGGGCTAGCTAGCTAAAAAAATACTGATGCACATCCTGTAGTAATGAAATTTTAGAGAAACAAAAAGAGAGACCATGAGGTAAATATGAATTAAAAACTTCTAATTTTCTTACACAAATTGCAAAACTGAGAGATGTGGAGAGTGAGAGGGAGGGCAGAGGAGCACCAATTACATGATGTACTTAAAAAGTGCCCCTACTTCCCTTGTGAGAGGAACCTCACAAGAAAGAACCAAGTCACAATGTTTCTGGCTCCTCCATATCAAATAGCTACATGTTTCTTTTTGTGGGGAGAATACTTACCTGATAGCCTGCAAAAGGTCAAACAAAAGGTCAAAAAATTCAACCTGTGATTATAAAAATACCCAAAGCTTCAGTATATAAAGCAAAGGGCAGAAAAATAAAGAGCGAACAATCTGCAGCCATCTGAAATCTTTATGCCAAGTGAAATTCACGTACCTGCTGCAGATTTCTTATACACATATGCACCAGTGCAATGATACACTTTGTCGAGCTCGACATCGAATTATACATGAAGAGGAAGTCCATACAATACAGAATCTGCAAACCAAAACGTCATGGAAACTTTTAGCTTTAAATCTGACCGGATGATCCAAAAAATCAGTCACCTAGCTTTTAGCTTTTCTGAGAGTAATGATGATCCAAAAAATCTAGGGAACTTTTTAGACGTGATGATTATTAATGGAAACATATAAATATGAACATGATGGTTTACCAAGATGCATGACCTTACACAGTGCGGATCTGTTTTCAGAGGACTTTGGGAACCAAAAACAGAAAACAGTAATCCTCTTCAAGAAAAACATGAGGAAAATTGTGCTGATAGGTAGAGGGGTGTGCTACCCTGTAGGTGGACGTATTCTTGACGGTGAGGACGGCGGTTAAGAGAGGTTGGCCTTGATGTCCTCCATGTGTTCACCGCCGTGGCCAGCGCGCCGCCGAGGACGGCGGACGCCCAAGTCCCTGCCCCGATGGAGCCGATGAACACCGAGGAGATGGCGGCCGTGCCAGCCATGTCCTCTTGGATCCCGTCACGGCCAGCAAGCCGTCGAGACGGACGCGGCCGACGCCCACGTCCCTTCCTTGCCGGAGCCGACGAACACGGCATGGCCGTGCCAGCAGAGCCGAGTCCGCCACGGCGAGGCCCTTGTGGTTCAGCACCAACTCCCACCACTCGTCCTTGGCCTTGATGAGGGGGAGGACGTGGCCGACAGCGCTCGCCGGAGAAGAGACCAACGGCGGGGAGGGAGAGCTAGGGAGGCGGCGGCTGCGGGAGCTGGGGAGGCGGCGGCTACGGGATTGTGGAGGATTGGGATAGGGTTTGCCTGGGCACACGTTTGCCTCACTTTCGTTTTGTCTCTCTTCGCACGACTCCGCTCCAACTGCTGCACGACGCGTGGTCCAATCGCTAGAAGGCTAGCCAGGCGAGCGACCCAACCTGTGTTCTGAGGAAAAGCATGATCGACCCAAGGTGGTTGCGCCCGCAGCGACCGACAGGCGGGTCCGCGCGATGGTTGGGCCCAGGCGCAGCCTAATGTGGGTAGCACACGGACGTTTCATGGTTTTCGCTAGCTGTGAGAATCAGCCCACCCAACCAAGATCCAACGAACCAGATTGACCAGACAAGAAAATCCGACGGCTAAGAAGCTACATGCGCTGTGAAAACCTCATGGGGGTGCAGCAATTATACCTTTAGATGCTAAGGGGTAGTAGTATATCATAGTAGCACGTTCAACGTGTAGCTTAGCACTGTAAATGGAGTATAACGTCAGGTTAGTCGTTGTAGCTCTTGTTCCATTTTTTGCACAATAAGCTTATGAATACATTTTGATAGACAAGATGGAAGAGAATTGTATGTGTACATACTTCAATTATTTTATTAACTTATCCCAAATATATATTCTACAAGGATGAATACATGTTGTGTTAGTGAGAGTGTTGTGAGAATCTTTAACAGATTCCATGTACCCTACCATCCTCTCACCTCCTCTTCATGTGTGGGTCCTCATCCTGTTTTTGCTAGTGCGATTAACGCCTGATCTCGATCCTCCTGTTTCAGTAGTGAAGATCTTTCTCTTAATTGTTGGGCTCCTAACCTTGACCGGTGGGGCTAGGGGCTCATAGGTTTGGTAGATATGGCCATATGGGTCATTTGATCTCGATAGCATCAGCTCGCTCCCATAAGGTTTGGATCTTTGTAGATTTGGTTGGTTCTGACTGGCGATCATATAGCTGGTTCTCCTCCTTGTAGTTGTGAATTAATCGACTAGATGGGGTCATGGATGATGTTTGTTGTGATGGGTCGGGGTGTAATGATCTGGCTCAATGTGGAAGAAGAATCAATGTTCTCATCAGAAAATCTCAAGTGTTAATGTGTTATTCCGCAATCATGGATGGAGCGTGTGCATGTGGTGGTGGGGGTTACTCGATCTGCAGGGGTAAGTGTTCCATTCTCTTCAAAATCTACTATCCTTGGTTCACAATGGCCTTGACTCAAGTGAGAATGCTCTACAATAATTCTTCATGTTGAGCATCTGAAGCCCCTCACGGTACCTCCATAAAACAAGACGTATGAAAGTTAAAGAGTGTGAAGTTTGACCAAGCTTATAAAAAAATGTTTAGGACTAAGATACTACATAGATATAATATGAAAATGTATGCCGTAATGTATGTGATGACATTGATTTGGCATCATAGATATTGAAAATTAATTCTAAAAACTTGGTTAAAGTTTACACCATTTGACTTTGAATACAATATACTTCTTATTTTATGAAAAGGAAGGTGTATTCATTAATAGATAATGTAAGAAGATGAAAATCCTCAAACATTATATATGGTTGAACAATAGTTAGGTCTATGAACTCTATACATGAAATTTTGCGAATCTTAATGGTATGACAAGAAATTACGGGCATAGTTGAGTCAAAATTACTACAATCTCCATCAAACAGCAAGGCATATAAATTTATTTAAAAGTCAAATATTACTAAGTTTGACCAAATATATACAAGAAAATATCAACATTTACATATTGAATAATTACATTATGAGAATATATTTTGCTAATTTATAATGTACATGTCATATTTTTTTTCCATCAATTTCCCAGTATTTATATGCCTTGTTTTTTTTAAAAAAAATGTGCTAGCTCAAGTGATACAAAAAAAAAAAGTCCAGTGGAACGAACATCAAATGTATGCACGTGTGGAAAGCGCAACAAGCAATAAATATGTAGTTAGGCACGTGCAAGCATAATCATCAATATAAACAGCCACAGCATGACAGAGATACCCCCGACAGCTCATCTCGTAAACATCGATAAAAAAGATGATATCGACATGAAAATGTTCCTAGAGGCCTGTAAAAACATGCGCACGAGAAATGCATGCTCTAATTTGGCTGTGGGCTACAATTAGAGGAGAAAACTTGAATATTCTATTAGGGCGTACAGCACATGCATGTATGAAACAAGGCTAGCTATTGCCAAAAGTTAAATAAAAATAATAGGCTAGCTAAACACGTATTAAGTACGTACGAGATAACGACTTCCTTATATAAAATGTGGTGCAATGTACATATTCGTCCATTTCATTGTCTCGTAGAATCAGTCGCCTAGTTGGACTTAAACATTTAAAATGTCCATATATGGACGCGGTTGCTATATGGTTTGCATGCCCAAGTGCACCTAGAATATTTCAAATCGTGGAGCCCGCTCAAAGCTTCAAATTTGTAGTTTAGAGATTGAAATCAGATTCAAAATAGCCTTGATATATTGTTAAAAATTAAAATATGATGTGGCAGTGCGGTCCTAATTTGAGTTTCAAAGTTTGGTACGGGAGTTGAATTGTTAAATGTCTGAGTTTCGAGTTTCTTAGCAGTGTGTGTAAATCAGTGGGGAAACAGGGACATCTTAGCTAGTACTCCGTATAACCACATTATTCCCAATTCAACCACAAAATGATCAACATGGACCGTTGTCTCAATAAGAGCCAACGGCCACACCGCCACAGTTCTCTGTTTCACACACATCTGCTCCATCTATCGGGACGCGTAATTTAACGATGACAGGGATCGATCAGACCAGACAGCGATAACTAATATGTAACAGACAAACACATATGCTCCCATCGATCAAGACGCGTAGTTTAACTATGACAGAGATTGATGCCGTATGGTCCTCCTCTGTTTTATGATAACTACTTCCATCTATGAGAAACACATATGCTCCCATCTATCGGGAGTATTGACGGAGTAGTTATCATTGATTTAATATAATGACGGAGTACTAAATTAGTGATAACTAATATACATGGTAATGAACCTTAATTAAGACGCACGCGTGTCCGATGATTCCAGGTTCCAGCCACTCCGGCTGGCGGCCGCCCGAGCAGTGAAGAACATACGGGACCTCCAACCAAGAAACAACTCTTGTTCAAAACAAAAAACAAAAAAACTTAATTTCAGCGTGTGTTTCCCAGCCACCTGTGCAGGCGGTGAAGTGTCAACGTTGTGCCGTCACAAACTGGCGCGTACACGTAAGCGATCCATTTTCCATATGCTAGCTGCTCGTGCAACGCATTCCCCGCGGCCCGCGCACGCGCCTCGGGCCGGTATATATGGAGCGTCCAGTGTGTGCTCATTGCTCAACTCCCCATCTGCACCAAGCCACACCAATCAGTCTGATCGAGCAAACAAAGCTCCTCTGCTCCAAAGATTCGAGCTCCAAATCAATCACATGGCTTTAGATTGCAGGACCTTGCCGCCGCCGGAGACTGGCGCCTACGTTCCAGCCGGCGAGGCCGTGGTCGGCTGACGGTGCTAATTCATCTACGGAGGGTGGAGGCACGCTGCACGAGAGAGCCATGGCGATGGACGTGCCACTGCTGTGGAACGATGAGGGGAGGATGAGGCGGGAGCTTGTCGCATGGGCAAAGGCCGTCACTAGTAGAAAACCTCTCATCCATCTAAGCCATTGGTACCGGTTCCCTTACGAACCGGTACCAATGGGGCCATTTGTACCGGTTTGAGGGTTCAGATGGGCGAGGAGCTTTGGTACCGGTTTGGGAGGGGCTTTCGTACCGGTTCGTGTTAGGAACCGGTACGAAAGGTCTTCGGCCAAAATTCAGACGCGTGGTGGGGC
>NC_061514.1:122500103-122520518 GCF_022539505.1 Lolium rigidum | reverse complement strand
GCCGACGATGATGACGGCGACTACGACGACTACAAAGTGGCGACTACTACAGTGGCTAGGACACGAGTATGACCGAATGACTCCAGTAGAATTTGGTCATGTATCTTTAATTTTCAGCTAAGCTATGTACTTTTAATTCGAGTTCAATCGTAATAAAATTTCATTCCCGCCCTTTCTTTTCCGCGCGGCGTCGTGGCCGAAAGTTTCCCGCGCGACGTCGGGACGGAAAGTTTCCAGTGCGGACGGCGTCGTGGCGAGAGTAAAGAAAAGAAATAGAATAGAGAAAAGAAATAGAAAAGAAATAGAAAAGAAATAGAAAAGAAAAACAAAAGCAATAGAAAAAATAAATAGAAAAGAAAGGAAAAAGAAAAGTAATAGAAAAAATAAATAGAAAATAAAGAAAAAGAAACAGAAGAATAGAAAAGAAACAAAAAAAAAGAAAAGCAATAGAAAAAAGAAATAGAAAAGCAAAAGAAAAGAAACAGAAAATAAAAAGAAAAGAAACAAAACAAAGAAAAGAAACAGAAAGAAAAAGAAAAGAAAAAGAAAAACAAAAGAAACAAGAAAAGAAAAACAAAAAAACCTTGGTACCGGTTGGTACCACCAACCGGTACGAAAGGTCTTCGCACGGCTGGTGCTACCAACCGGTACCAAAGGGTTCTCCTCTCGTATAACACTTAGGCGTGGCCAAACTTGGCCAAAAACAAGACAGACACCGCCGCCGTAGCCCGCAGCTCCACGCGCCGCCGCCGTCGCCGTAGCCCGCAGCTCCACGCGCCGCCGCCGTCGCCATCGCCCGCAGCTCCACGCGCCGACGCCGTCCGCCGTAGCCCGCAACCGTCGGCCGCAGCGCAGCAGCCGGCCGGGTCGGCCGCGTCGTCGCCGCGTCGACGCCCGCCGCTCCACCCTCTCCCCGCGCCGGCAACCGAGGTGAGAGGACCTCCCTCGCCTCGCCTCCCTCACCTCGCCTCCTCACCTCGCTCCCTAGCCGCCGCGCGCTGCCGGGAGGAGCCGCGCGCGCGACCGCCGGCGGTGAGCTCGCTGCCGGCCTCCTCACGCACGCCCGCGGCGTGTTCGACGAAATGCCGCGCTGCCGTGCGGAGGGTAGGCGCGGCCGAGCAGCAGCAGCGGCAGCCAGCAGCCAGCGCAGCCAGCCGCCGGCCAGCAGCGACAGCGGCCGGCCGCGAAGCCAGCCAGCGCCGCGGCCAGCCGAGAGGCAGCCGTCGCCGGAGCCAGCCGAGAGAGCCGCGCGCACGGCGCAGCCACGTCGGTGGCCGCCAGACAGGCGACGCCAGTCCGTCGTGAGCGCGCCGGCCGCCACGCCGGGGCCGTGGGGTCGTCCGCTGCGTGGAGCAGCCGCGGGCTGGTGAAGCGCCGCCGCCGTTGAGGGCTTCGATGGGCGATACCGCTGCCGCCGCCGCGGACGGCTTTCGGGCTAGGCGCGTCGCCCAACCGCCGGATGTCTCACCGGGTTGTAGTGGTCGCGGCCGCGAGCGCCACCGCATCGCGAGGAGGCGTAGTTTGGTGCCCGTAGCTACGTGTCGACATACCAGCATGCTCTTCGGCGTCGCCGTGTAGGGCCGAGCGGGGTCTTGCCGCCGTTCTCGTGCAGGCGCGCACGTCGTCGGCCGTGAGAGACAGAGGGAGGGGAATACTGATTTACTAGGTCGTTCTCTCTTTTTTTCTCCGTTGTTGTCGCCGTCTGTGAGCTCGCGAGAGGAGGAGCTCCAAGTGTTAGGGTTAGGGTCGAGAAAAAGAGAGAAGAGCGAGAAGAGAATAGCGCCGAGTGTTAGGGTTAGGGTCCATAGCGGCGCCGAGTCCGTGGTGGTGCCGCCGCGACATAGAGTTAGGGTCAAGAAATAGGAGCACCAAGTATTAGGGTTAGGGTTTTTTGCTTTCTTCATTTCAATTGTTATCCATCTAGCAATCTGTTATATGATCATTACATGATGAATGAAATACAATTGCTTTCTTAATTTTGTAGTGACATTGAGGTATGGAGGACGGCACCTTCGTCCGAGATGAGGAGGGGGAAGAAGCGGTGCAGACAATTGATCTATGAGAGTGCCCGTGGTCCGAACCCGACGATGGAGAAGACAACGATTACCAAGACTTTCCGAATGATTTTGGCGAGGGACTTGAGTCCGAACAAGTTAGAAGAGACAACGAAGTGTCCATCACAAACTCCGGCGAGGTGTATATCTATGTATCAATTAGTCTATATGTTCATCCCTAGATGCATTCATTTATTTGTATTGCACTTATTAACGAATAATTTTTTCTTTTAGCCTTCTCGGATCATCGAGCAAGTCCGTTAGATCAAAACGAGGCCCGACGCGGGTGCTAAAGTGCGAGGGCAGGTTAGCCCTCACGGCATTCAAGGATAATGGTGAACCAGTGGAGCCCAAGGAGTTTTGCCGCAAATTTACAAGTCAATCCGGAGTTATTGTTAGGGACCATGTACCGATCAGCATTCAAGAGTGGCATAAGCCGAAGAACCCGGAGAGTGGTGCTAGTTATGTCAACGACGCGATGAAAAAATTTCTTTGGGACACGCTCATGACAAAGTTCAGCCTACCGGAAGACATGACGGAAGGCCGAAGAATAAAGTCAAGGAATGGACATGGAAGAAGATGGCCATACAATTCCGGACCTTCAAGAAAAATTTATGGGACAAATATAAGAATGAAGATCCAGATTCGATGATAATCTAGTGAAGATAAAAGATCACCGGGCCGCATTTAAGGAGTATAAGCAATCGTCTACTTTTGTGTCCCGATCGAAGAAAAATACCGAAAATGCTGCAAAGAAGAAACTTCCGCATCATTTGGGGTCGGGTGGCTACAAGAGTGCCATTCCGAAGTGGACAGCGTTTGAGAATAAACTCGATGGATCATGGAATCACTCCACGTACATGGGACCGGCCCGAACGGTCCAAGTTATGGTTGTTCGCTCATGGGGGGGTTGGACCCAAAGACGGGGTTGATCGTTGCGAAGGGAAAATGGAAGGAAAAAATTGAGGCAATTGTACCGAAGCTTGTAGATGCAATTGACAAGGTCGAAAGGGAGAGTACATTCCCGATCGAGAGAATGACGAGCCGACACTCGCTCTCGGGGAACCCTGAACATGTTGGACGGTGCACGAGCTCGCCCAGGTCTCACCATGAAGGAAGCGTGGTCGGATCGATGCGCCGACACTTATAGAAGCCGTTCGCGAAAGAAGAAGAAGGACGCCGACATTGTAACGGAGTTGTTATCTAGGGTGGAGGCTCTTGAGAGAAATCAGAGGGCACTCGATCAGGCCGCCGTTTCTACGGATCCACAAGCCGATGCCGCCCCATCTCGGCGAAGAAGCGGTGTCGGTTCCTCGCATCTTGACGGATGTGGAGGAAGCTACCCCGTGGATTATGTCACGGAGAAGACAGATTGCGAGCTACATATGTTAATCGGGACCGCGTCTCGTTAAGGTGGCGGTCGGCTATGTGTACCCAAGTGAAGATGGAGCAATGCACCATCATATGCCCATTCCACCTGGTTGTGTTCGTGTCGGGGTGGATGAAGTTGTTTCGGTTTTGAAAAAGTGGAGCTTGATATTCCTAGAGGTGAAGATGAGAGGACACCGGCCGATGTCAAGCACGGTTTCGCCCTATGGCCGAAGAAGTACGTCGTCCTTTTGCAAAGGCCACCGACTCCTACACATGAGCAGCGAAATGCCATCGACTCCTCCTGGTGGCGTCCTGGTGAGCAGCCAAGTCCACACCTACCCGAGAGGGACCCCGGCGTGAGTCCACCATCTCGAGATCCTCCGCGTAAGACAGCGTCCGTTAAGCGGAACGGTACGCCGCCTAGGAAGAAAGCTAGAAAGGAGAAACAACCGCCGCCTACCGAGAAGTTACCTTGGGAAAAAACTCCGGAGGAAAACGCGGAGGCCGTTCGTGCCGAGGTGAAGAAATTTTTTGCACCGAAAGTGCCGAGAGATACCTTTCGAGAAGACACTAGATCGGGAGAAAGTTGTGCGTACCGTTGACAATCTATATGACCCTGTACCATCGCCGCCATCCGACTATGTGCGTTCTATTGAAAGGTCGTATGACAAGATGATCGAGGCGACAAAACCCGTTCAATCGGGTATCGTGGAGATAAAGGGATACACCAAGTCTACCAGCTCGGACAACAACCCGTTCAATCGGTCGACCCTCTCAAGGTGTTTGACGGGAAGACCGTTCAAAGTTCTCGACAAGACTGGAACTGATTACGCCTTAGCCGAACGAGCATATCAGTTTGTTCAAGGGAAAGATTTGGTCGAGAATGTCGGGAAGGTACCAACAAGTATGCGTAACTTGCATTCGTGGTACCTTAAGGCCTCAAAGGAAGGGATCGAGACTATCATGGTGCGAGTTAGGGAAGAGCACTACTTCCGGAGTACCGTGTGAACGTTGACTTCGCCGAACTCTTTCAGCTTATACAATCTCCGGCCCTCGACAAATCAATCATCAGTTGCTATTGTCCGTAAGTGATTTATTTATTTAATTTGAGAAGTCGTTCATTGTCCGCAGTTATAATCTTTTGTGCGCTATATTATGCGAGATCGAAGATGCTCGAATGCAAAAGGGACGATATCACGTACATTGGGTTCATTGACCCGAACACAATGCATGTCAAAACCATAGAGAATCCCCTCTATAACAAGGATACACCGCAGACTTTGCTAAGGTTTTTGAAGCGACAACGTGACAAAAAGCTAATACTTTGGCCTTACAACTTCGAGTGAGTCTTACTGTCTTATAACACATTATATTTTGCTCACCGTATGTCAAAATTTTAACTAATGACTTATGTATATGACACTACATATTGAAACGTGCGTAGGTTTCACTTTATTCTTCTCGTCATCAATTTGGAAATCGGAGAAGTTGAAGTCTTGGACTCACTAAGCAAAAATAAGGATCTATACTTGTCTTGTTTTTTAATGGTCGAAGGTAATTTTAATTCTTATCGGTTTGTTTCGTTAATTTCCGCTTTGAACTAATTGATGACTCTTTTATGCATTTTCTTTTGTCGAGCAAGCGTATGGCAAACTTTCATCAAGGAAGATACGTCCCGTGAATGGACACCGAAGCTGCGATGGCGTGCGAAAGTAAGTAGTACTACCTAGGTCCACACACCTTTTAATTATCATACTTGACTATTGTTTGATTGAATTATATTCTTGTAAAGAAATGCCCGCAACAACCTCCGGAACCGATCTCCGTGGATTCTTCGTTTGCGAGTACATCCGCAGAATTATCAACGAGAGAACGAATAATGAAAGAAATAAAGAGGTACAAAAACAATCTTCACAAATTTGTTTTGTTATCATAAGTTGTGCTTGAGTTTCAGTGAATAGTTGTTTCATGTATTCATTTGTATCTTATTCTTTTATAGTTGGCAAGAAAGCGGAACAAGCTCTCAATCGATGACCGCTTCATAGCAATAGGCGAGGAATTGGCGGGATTTTTCCTTCGGGACGTCATACCACCACTCGCAGAGTTCCACTATGAATGAAGATGTACATGTTACATATATAGTTGACTCGAAGAGTACCACTATGCTACATGTAATAGACATATATAGAGTACGCCTCGGAGAGTACCACTATGCATGAAGATCGATCTTCATGCATAGTGCTACTTAATTTGCGATCTTATGCAATAACATGTGTGTTATATTATATGCACCAACTTGCTATGCATCATCTTGATCTTCATGTACTACCTAAACCCAAACGCGTTTCCGGTGCATCGACGCGATATGAAACAAACCGATATCCCTAAACCCCTCCAAAAACCCTAAAAAACCAACTCTGCCGCGGCGAGATTTGGGCAAATTCCCCGCCGCGGGGGAACCTTTGGTACCGGTTCGTATTACCAACCGGTACCAAAGATCCTTAGCCACTGAGCTCTCCCGGTGGCCCACGTGGAGGCCCGTTTTATACCGGTTACGTAAGCAAGCCGTGCACGAAAGAGGGGCTTTAGTGCCGAATAATTTGTACTGGTTGCAAAACCGGTACGAATGCCCCTCTGGAACCGGTACGCATGAGAGATTTTCTACTAGTGCGTGGCTTCCATGGCCATCAGGGAATCCATGCGGTGAGAAGGCGGCGGGGCCATGGATGCTTTTCTTCTTCCGCTTCGTGCGCGCGCCAGTGGCATCTGCAGTGGTGGATGCAGTCATTTCTTCGCGGAGGGATCCCCGTGAATTTTTGTTTCCTAATACTCCGTATTAGGCATAGTCGGTCAATCATTCGGCATTTACTAGTATCTAAATAAAATTGAGATGTCTATTTTTAGATGGATGGGATGTATGTTTCTGGAAAAGTATGAAGACTAACAATGATATTTCCATGATTTATATTTTAATTAGGAAAACTTTTCTATCTCTTTTATCCTATTCAAATTAGCCGCTCAGTTCAGCTGGGGAAAGAGGAGTGGGAACATAAATGTTCTCACTCTAAAGTAAGACTTTTTAGCTTTTTCATAAATGCATGTATTTAGATATATTATATATATATAGTATCCATTAAAAATATTTTAAAATGTCTTACATTAGATTACAGATGTACAGTAGTATATTGTTTCTTATAGGTTTGGGACCTGAAAAGGGAAGTTTTGGAAGGTTATTTGGTGTTGAGCAAGTATTGATATTACATCGGCTTTTTTGAGAAGATTCTTGGATGCAATGTTTGTTAAATAAATAGCATGATTTTCTATGAAGCGATAAATGACTTGTAGACTCTAGGGCCCCAACAACAGCAGAACACTTGAATGTCTCCGAAAAGTGAGCAGCGCACAAGCGCCATCACCCTCAAGAATGTCTAAGAGCATCCCCACTCGTTGGCGCTCCCCACATCCAAATTCGGCGATAATTTCGTCCGGATAGGACGAAAAAATGGCGTGGGGAGGGCCAGTTTCCCCGCCGCGATCCCAGGCCTAGCCGTTGATTTAATTTTGAAAAATGTAAACTTGACGAAATACGGCAAAAACTTGACGAAATTCGGTAAAAACGACTGAATTATCTAAATAGAGTAATGCTGTTGCAATCGCTGCGTTCCCAGCGTTTTGACGGTCGTTGCATCTGCGGTGGGCCAGCGTTAGTGCAGGTGGCGGTGGCCGGTTGAAGATGGTCGGCGCGCGGTGGGCCAGAGTTGGGCCCTGGCGTCCTTTTCTTCCTGTAAGCTCTGGGGGTTTGACCGATTGGGTGGACTTCCACTGGATCTTCTCCGCTCGGTTCTGCCGATTCTGGAGGCGTCTTTGAGAAAGGAGGGAGAGATGAGGTGCAGATTCTGGCGAAATCGTGCAGGCTTCACCGCCCCTCTTGCTGGGCGGAGGACTCAGGTCTGGAGGTCATACTCGAGCGGCGACCGTCGCCGCCGGGTGATCCGCGAGGCGAGTGATGAGTACGAGGACGAGACCTTCCTCCGCACTCTCAAGTTCAGGGCTGACCAGGATACAGTGGCTCCGAGGCCATCTGATGCGTGGGTTCCTTGCATCTCCTGTCTCATCCTTCTCTTTCTCCCAAAGCGACCGCCCGTCTTTCTTCGTGCCCACCGTCACCTCAGTCCTCTCTCTTCCCCTCTCTCCGCATCAGATCCCATCACCGCTGTTCCACGACCTACCAGTTCCCCCGTGAACCGCGCCCCCGAGCGCTGCCTTGATGACTTATCGCGGTGAGGCGTTTCAACCGTCTGAGCCAAGGCTTCCCGGGGGGTCTGGACAGCCACAAGAGGAGTGGAGGCGCGGGACGACCCGGAAGAGATCCCCATTTGCCCTCTCTAATTTGGTATTATTTCGTTTTCTGCTTTAATCCGTCACATGTTTGTACTGCATACCAATTTCTAAACTATGACACTATATGTGCTGATCTCAAAATTGGTTGCCAATCAGGAGGGTGAAGCTTCGGTACTCTTCACATCTTCCTATCTCTGCGCCCTCTCCCAAGGAACTCACCAGGTATGGTTCTCCGTTCCAAGTAGCACATGCATGTCTCCTTTGATGTCTATGCCTGATATATCTTTTTCACTTCTCATCATTCACCAGTCTCTAGAACTTGCAGTCTACCTGTTTGTGTTAATGCATGAAAGAGATTACTCTTTCTAAGACTAGACATGAAAATGGCCCATCTCAGCAACTAGAGTATGTATGTATTAAATTGATTTGGAGACATTGGTCTTCAACAGGTAGGCATTGTCTTCCGAAGGCATACAATTATCTGATATTCAAATAAATCATTCTTGCAAAAATACCACAACGATCTGGCACTTATGGGAACATTTTTGTATTGCAGCTAGAGTGTGGGTCTCTAATCTGCTATCATTGTGAAGTCAAGCAATATATGAATGGTTTTGTAATAAGAAATTTCAGAACAACAAGGTCATGAGTTGGTTTAGGTATTTCATGACTCCAATAATTAAATGCTTATCTTTTTTGTTGTCAAACCTAAGGAGCAGCGCTTCTGCATCCCGCCACCGTGTATTCTCTGTCGTTGTGTAGAGCATACTTTACATAAGATCCCATCTCTCCGCATCAGATCCCATTTTTGTATTGCAGCTAGAGTGTGGGTCTCTAATCTGCTATCATTGTGAAGTCAAGCAATATATGAATGGTTTTGTAATAAGAAATTTCAGAACAACAAGGTCATGAGTTGGTTTAGGTATTTCATGACTCCAATAATTAAATGCTTATCTTTTTTGTTGTCAAACCTAAGGAGCAGCGCTTCTGCATCCCGCCACCGTGTATTCTCTGTCGTTGTGTAGAGCATACTTTACATAAGTTTTTTGTTCTCAAGATGAAATGTCTCTCCTGTAGGTACTCCTGTACACTTTCGTCTATTTAGATTTCCTGTTGATGAGAGAAGGATGGGAATGACAGATGTTTAGTACTTCTAGCAAAGATATTACTATGAACTAGATCACTCTCATCGGTTGCACTTTTTTCTGCCTCCTTGCACACACATTTATGTGGCTTTTGCTCTGTAAGCTTTTACATTTCAAGCCTATTAGTTACTTCTGTGTTTTTTATCAGGAACTATCAATCAACTTATTTGAGGACTATAAGTGTGTAATTAGATAATTAATTTACTATATTTGGGAAGGATTATCTTACATAATGAGATCTCAGATAGCAGTGTTTTGAAGAACACTGCTGCAGTTGGAAACTCATTCGTAGTTCAGTAGTCCTGTACTTCAAAAGCTGATCTGAATATGATTCTTACTATGGTATGGTTCAGAGACCAATTTGTGTCTTCATTTCTCGAGTAACAGAAAGCTTGAGAAACTTGGATTTTGTCTTAATTACTTGAAGCATACTCTTTTTGAATCATTTAAATTTAGTTTTCTCTTTTACTGCAGAAGAACCAATTAGGCTGTATCTAAAGCTAGCCTGCTATCTAAAAATGATTCACATAGATTTATATATAATTACAAGATTGTTTTTCATGTTAATCTGTCTTGGTTCAATGGTTCATGTATTTAAGGTTACAGACCCATTGACGCTTTTGTGCAGTCTTTTATCTGTTTCTTCTGTTATTTGGACGACCTTTATAGAAGGTGACATGCTACAAGAGTATTGGATATTTTGTTGTTCCTGAGTTCATTGTATATGTACCAAAAGCTTGAAAGCAACATCAGCTATTTTCTGTTTCCTCTTTGCACCCAAGCTTAGCATGAATATCCAGGTACATGAATACTTCTCATTATGCCTGTATATTAGTATATAGTAGTACCTGCCGTGTTGATGTTTCTGTAACAGTAGCAACTTCTTTCTGGTGGGATAGTAACATAACATGTGTTCTTATACAATGCTAAGCTGTTAGGATAGCCACAATTATTTGCTTGTATGAGCAAAAGAAAAGTAGTTTGTTGTTTACTGATCTGAATGTTGTTAGTTTACAAGGTTATTGTGAGTTGATGGCTAATTTTGTTGGGTTTCTTGCTTAAAAGTATCTCAGAGAAGGTAATTTGGCCATGTGGACACACCCACTAAATCTGACAGCTGTTGTTTTTGAACTATCAAAGTAAGATAATTGGTTGCAGAACAAACTCATTTCCCGCCCTTCACTTGTTTCACTAGATGCGTTTGGTTGATATTAAACAAAGCTCTAAGTGTCGTGAATACAGATCCTGCTGAGCTCCTTCCCGCACAAGCTTCGTGGGCCATTCAATCCAGAGTAGGAGCTATCTTGGATGTCAGTTCGGGCCCCGTTGCCCTAGCCGGAGAGCCAGTTAGTTATGTCTGCTCCGGTCCGGTGACATGGGTGGGGGCACACCAGCGCTTCCACGGTGGCCAATGGTGGGTGGGAGGGAGGTCCGGATCTGTAGAGTTAGGTTGGAAGCTATTTTTGCCTCTTTCCTATTCTTGGCATGACTACAGTGGTCGTGTCACTGGAGGCAGGATGGGTCCATGCCGCCGATCTGAGGTGTGCTGGTTTTCGGCTCAGTTTCTCCCATCGCCACTTGCGCCATCCTCCCTCTGCTGCAGAGGAACCACAATGGTGATGGTCGTGGGGCTGGGGGACGTGCAGTGGGCCTATGTGTGGTTAGAACGACAACACTAGCGAAGGATCTGCCGGTGTGTATACTGAAGCTGGTGGGCTTCCTGACGAAGATGAATGGGTTGAGCATGAACGTGCTGCTGGGAGATTTTTAGAGCCATCCACACCCTCGGTGCCACTCCTGCCTTTGAAAAAAATCGAGCCTCAAAGGTGTCCTAAGGGATACTGAGTTGTGACTACCATTTATGAGAAACAATGCCAAGTTTTGTTCAGTTTTATCAAATGATTTTTATTTTTACTATTTACTTCATGAAACTCAAGTTGTCATATATAGTTCTAAATTATGTAATTTTGTCTCTGCTTGCTCTTCATTTCACTTTGTCTCGGTTCATCTAAAGATATGTACTCTTTCTTTTGACAAAGTTTAGCATACTACAGCTCTATGTTAAGTTAATGCTGCTATTTTCGCAGGTTTCATAATTTATCATTGATAGGTCGTAAAACCGTCTGTGAGGGGGAATTTTGCATGCTAGATCTGTATCAGCCACCCTAAGTGGTTATCAAAGTTGTCAGTATGGTACTACCTCTCCAATATTTATATTATGAAATGACACATTTTCATAAACCTTCTCTTTTTAGATTACTAGCCGTGTATCTATGCACGGGTTGATTTTGAATCTTCTGTATTGCAGACGTGAGAGCTCTAGAGTCACCCATATAAAGGAATTGTATGGTAAGTTTGTTCATGACTGTGTAGTACTTGATCAACATTTTTTCTTTGTATATTAGCTCTACGAAACACCTTTTTTGAGCTGGGAAAAATAGGATACATAATTACTGATTCTTTGGAACCATCTCACAAGTATTTGATGATCTGATTCAGCTATATCGCTACAAGTTACATCTCCAGATTCAGTATCGCTATAATTTATGCCATTGTTTTCTTTCCCTATCGGTTCTTACATTGGATTTGATTGTCTATCTTCCCATTTTCATTGCCAAACGGGTAGATTTGGACCCACCTATTTCTCAGCTTGGAATTTTGATTTTTCAGGTTTTTGGATGTAACTATTTCATATATGTTTGCTTAGATTTTTATATTTGCTTCGGTGCTTATGGCATTTTCCAGATGCCTTTTGCCATCTTTTAAAAGAATGATATCATTGGGAAATGGTCAGATGGCATGCTTCTAAGTCCGATCATTCCCTAAACTTGTTGAATGACACATGTGATCCATATACCATGTGCCGATGTGCCTAATGTTTACTTTTAGACCTATTGTTATTCAAAACTAATTATTTTCTCTTACACTACAGCCTAAGCAGCTTCATGACATATATGGAAAGGTTGAACATGCCATTTTGTTATTTTCACATTTTTGCTTGACCATTGCAGGCTTGGTGCACAGCGACACTTTCTCCTATGTTAACTACTCTCCAGTTATACCCCTTTTGGGGTGTAGGCTATAACGTTTGAATTTTGAAGTATTTTTATTAAAGCTTCCTCATTATTAACTTTATTCGAGTGATATTAGTCTAATTGTTGGGTATAATAGCGTTCTTTTGCATGTACCAATCTTATTTGTAACCTGTTTCCCGTTGAATTACATCAACCATCAACACACTGAGACATGTAAAAACCATAAGCATGATGTAAATCGTGAACACATTGTGCCAAGATGCCACGCACGCAAAGTTTTATGTATGTAAAAAGTTCACCAAATGCAGTGCACAAGCCACGATGTGTGACAACCCCAGTTAGACGGCGAGGCCAAGCTCGCATGTCCATCTAGTTTAGACTAACTTTAATGATATTTACTATACTATATTTCGAATTCGGCTAGGGGAATACAACTCTAAATTTTAAAACACAGCGCTCTATATGCCCAAATGGCGGTAGAACACCGTGTAGTCGCCGCCGTTGGAGCCATCGTCGTCAAACTGCGGCGGCGCGGCCTGGCTGCTGCCCTGGCCGGCGTCTCCCCACCGGCCGCTGGTGCGAGGCGGGGACGGCGATGGCTTGTACCATTCGTCGTCGGAGGCTTCGAGGTCGATGACGGGGACGGCGACGCCGGATGGAGGAGTCGCAGGCCGGCGGTAGCGAGCGACGTCCTCGCGCAGGGTGTTGTCGGCGGTTGGAGAGGCGGCGCGGGCGGCGAGTTGACGCGCAGCGGCCAGATCCAGCAGCCGCCGCTGCTGCTCCGCCTCCTCGCGCTCCAAGTCGCGCCTCGACCACTCCAGCGCGGCGTCCTCGGGGAGGGCGTTGTCGGCGGGCACCAGGTCCTTGAGCGACCTGGCGATCGCCTCCGCCACGGCGACATCCTCCGCGCGCTTCGCCTCCTCCTCGGCGAGCTTGTTTGCGGCGTCGTTGATGGCGGCGGCGGTGGCCTCCTTCTTCGACGACTTCCTCTTCCGCCCGCGCTGCGGAGAGGAAGGCTGGTCGCGGATGACGAGGGCGCCGCCGCCGCGCCCTCCGGTCGTCGGTGGCGACGCCGGTTCCTTCTTGACGGTCGAAGGAGACGGCCACTCCTTCTTGACGGTGGCCGGCGTCGACCCGCCTGACCTGGACGCCGACCGCGAGCCAGGCGAGGAGGAGGATGGGTCCATCCTCCTCGGCATCCAGGAACTACCGTGCCGGCGCGACACGGTAGCCGCCTCCGGCGGTGGCATCCCCAGGACGGGGGAGTTCCTGGCCTCGATGTTCGCGAGCACATTTGCGAGGTTGCGGCCAGGCGCGCTCCACCATCGGTGGCGGCCGGCGGCGTTGTTCCTTGCCGGAGGAGGAGGAGGGCCGTCGTACGCCGCGAGTTCGCGTTCATACCTTCGCCGGAAGAACGCGATCCACGATTCGTAGTTCTCGGGGAAGAATCGTGGATCCGCGCGCCTCGTCGATCGCCGCTTCGAGTGCGCCCCCACCCGTTGGCGGCGGCGGGATCGGCACGCTGCCTGCGCTCAGCCTCCATCCTCCCGGCGCGCGGAAGTCCGGCGGTGCCGGGTAGCCCGCAGCGTGGAGGAGCCGTCCCTCCCATTGGTGGAGAGAGGCGGCCGAAGCCGTTGTTGGCCGCACCGTCGTTCGCCATTGCTGGTTCGTCCGAGTTGGGGGAAGATTTGGGGGAAGGCGAGCGAGGTGAATGTGGGGCAGACGCGGTAGTTCGGTGATAAATAGAGGTAGGCGCACGTGAAACCGAGGCGACGGCATTAACTCGCCGCGTGGAAGCTACGCGGCCGGCGAATGCTGACCAGCGGCAGGCTTTTACAGCGCGCGGAAGACGATGCGATGAGGACGACGATCGGTCTCTCTCGCCGACAAGTTGGGGCCACCAGACGCGCTGGAAGTTTCCTCGACGTTTCGCGCGCTTTCGTTTCGTCCGGAGTCCCCGAGCGCTCCCCGGGAGGCCGGGGATGGCGTGGGCTCGCCGGATGAATTTAGGCCCAAATCCGGACGAAAACGAGGAACCGGGGGCGCGACTGGGCCGAATTTCGCCGTCCGGATGGGAAAAACATCGCTCGGGAGCCTCGTCGGGGAGACGAGTGGAGATGCTCTAAGAAATCTCCAAAGTCAGATCCTCAGTTTTGATCACCCTCGGTAAAGTCAAAGGAATCTCCAGGTAATGCGTTCAACAAAGAAAAGGCTAGAAGTTCATCACTGGCACAAGTCACGCCTAGGATTTTTGCCCTGGAGATCATGCCTTGGTACTCGAAGAGCACCAGCAAAGACGAAGTCAACCTGTCCTCCCACCTCACATGTCGAGAATTGCTGCTGCAATGCACAGCAGTCGTCATAGGGACGGTTATCGTGGACATTGCCATGCAAATGGAACCATGAATGGAACCACTCCCTGTGATGCGGATGACACACATCTCCATATCACCATGCGTATTTACATGTGACAAGCTTAACCGAGCAAGCTTTTGGATGTAAGCAAACGTACTCCCTCCGTTCTTATATACAAGGCCACTTTATTTTTCGAGACAAATTTTAACTAATAGTTGGATCAACCAAATATGAGTTACATGGCATTCAAAACTATATCATCAGATGCACATTTCGATGAACTTTCCAATGGCATTTTTCCGAATGATATATAACTTATATTTAGTTAACTAAATCATTAGTCAAAGTTTAACACGACAAATGATGTGGCCTTGTATCCTACCCTTGTTTTTTACCGAGAAAGGGCGTCACTCCCTCTTGATGCCGTGTGCATCATGTACCAAAATTTAGAATCAAATAATCCCATTTGGGTAAACTCCTTATTGGAAGACAAAGATAGCCAAACGACCCTCACAAGTCACAATGGAGCAAGGTGAACTTCCAATATGTGCAAACCATTATTTACAGAAGAAAGCTATTTCGACAGCTTTGGACACTCACATGTACCTCTGAATCGCCAAACAAAGAATTCTACTAGCATATTTTATATGAACTTACAATCGAGCTAACGCATCATTTACAGCCAACATCCCAGTGAATTATTCTTTTTGGATTACCGCTATCCTTGTCAGGCAGGCTATGTCGTATAACTCTTTTTGCTCTCAGTGGCCTTCACGAGTCGCCTGCAGTCAATTTACATCTTGAACCGAACAACCACGCAGGATATATCATCTTTGCTCTCTCTTTTCACTGCTTCGGCAATTAATTGTTTGGCAGCTGTTTGTGGGTCCTTGAACCTTTTCACCAAATCAACAGCTTCCCGATTGTTCATGACCTGATTGACACATAAAAGTAATAAGCGCACATCCACCAATATACCAATGGGTTTTATCCCAGCCATTTGGACAAATCACATACATAAATAACAAACCACACCTTCCAAACTCCATCGCTTGCAAGGACAACTAGCTCAGCAGTGTGATCGATATCTTCAACTGTTACATCAGGCTCTGATTTCAGAAGTGATTTTAGATTTCTGTCTCCGAAAGCTCTCGACACCGCCAACTGCCCACATACTCTGGGAACATCCCCTGGAAATTACAGCATTGCATTTCAGGCACAAACACAATGCAAGTCTAGGAAGCTACACAAAACACACTAATGCATAGAGTAAACAGGCTATTATATAAAACTAATAGAGTTAATAGGCTTGAAAATTAAGTGATCTATCAAGTGTCACTGTTCTGCTTATGTAGGTCAGTGCGTGTCCATACCAGGGAGAAATGCATAAAGAATTTCCAATTGAAAATTCATTATTATTCTTATCAAGCTGAAAATATAGTTAGTGGAAAGCTATATCGAATACTACCTTCCATTTGTTTTACATGAAAGATAAAAGAACTACAGAGTAGAAAGTAGAAACAAGCAACATAAGGAGTTCCTCCAAAAGAAGGCTTGCTTTTCTAGTTAACAGCTACTCCCTCCAATCCCTTTTAATTGTCTCTGATTAAGTACAACTTTATACGCAATCAGAGTCAATTAAAAGGGATCAGAGAGAGTACATCTTATCAATGGGAAACAAGAAGACTGGACACTACTGAAAAGAGCCATAACTGAGTGGCAAGAAAGCGAAAGTTGAAGGAGTGAAAATTTGACAATGTGAAATAAATACAAAGTTTCTTGCTGAAAGGTTGCAAATGAGATCATGTGAAAGGTAGCCACGGAAATGTAGAGCATAAACATGTGAAAGAGCATACCCTGTTAATCAGTGGTGGGGCTAGACTAGCGAAGATACATGATCTAACAAGTAATAAACTAATATAGCTAGGAGTAGTTTCTACCAACGTTAGTCAACAAAGCAACCAAAGCAGCACACCGGGTCTTGTGCACCATTTTCTTATTGGGATCCTCACTAATCAACATAGCGAGAAATAGTAGCCCATTGCATGCTTGGGTCGGCCAAAATAGCGCTCAAGGCTGCTGCTCGGTGTTTGGTCGCTAGGTAGCTTGGCAGTACTAGTTCTACCAAATTGGGTCAACAATACATAGGTATAGAGGCTTTTTGGGAAAATCCTAGGCGGGCCACGGCCCAGTTCGGCCCCTACATAGCTCCGCCAATGCTGTTAATGCCATTAGTACACCACATAGCAGCTGCTGACTTATATTGTGAAATTTGTTCAAAACAATGTTACCAATTAAATAACTAAACGGTTGTCGTTCACATCAAGTATTTTTGGGGGATTCACCCAGCCGCAACAACGCAGCAACAGAGTATAATACAAACGGCAACAATGGCCAAGACATGCAGAAGTGCAGCCTGTGTGGTAGCGCCCTGTTCTGCAACTCAGACAGCAGCATGCCAGAAAGGCAACCGTCCGTAAGGGAGCTAATGATTATATTTTAGTCGACGTCTTTGTTCAGGACTACAGAAAGGATACTTGTAAGGGATTAATAACTACTCCCTCCGTTCCGATTAAATGGACGCGAGTGAGTGTCGTTTTAGGATTGCATCTTTCAGAAACACTGTACGGATCGCGTGGATTAAAGACATCCAGAGGTAGTATAATTTAATTAGGGTCATTAATCATGGTGAAATATATTGCCCACCCTTCTCCATCAGTTCGTACTTTAGGGTGAACTGGTTGGTGCATCAATACAATATGGTATCAGAGCTAACAGGTGTCAAGTTCAAGACCGGCCAATGCACTATTAAATAAAATAGTTGTGGCCTTTCATCGATCCCACGTCTATGGTTTGTCTAGCCTTGACGTGAGGGGGTGTTGAAATATATTGTCCGTCCTTCTCCACCAGTTCAGAATTCTGGGTGAACTTGTTGGTGCATCAATAAATAGATCAGTACTACTGAACTAGTTCACATAATCACAGTATAGGCTTAAAATTTATTAGAATCCAGGCAGGTGGAAATTCTGAGTCAAGCTAGGAGTCTTGTTTGATTCCGTTGCATCCTTACAAAAGGATGGAACATACTTAGTCAAGACTCAAGCAGCAAAGCATTCTCCATCTTGTCTCTCATTCCCAATATATGTCTGCCGCCCCTTTCAATACCTTCAATACTGAAGTGAACCAATGTCCACTCTATTATGCACCGAAGAGCATATACCTCACTGCTCTTTTAAGTTAGGCTCCGGTGAAACTTGCATGAGAAATAATACATATGGCTAGTAGTGATGAACTATTGACGAGGATAGATATACATATGGCTAGTAATTCGTGTTTGTTAAGATGAGCTAATATAGAGGAGTCTATAACAACATTATCAGATTCATTGCAAACAATAAGGTGATTGAATAGTATTTGTGGATACATGACATAATATAGGTGGCATTAAGATCACGATGCTAAAACTTTATATCCTCTTTCTGTTTTGGTATTAACCATGACGTTTAGTATCCACTTGCAATGAAAAAAAAAGGACGTACCCAGTTTTGAGAGCTCCCGCACTGTGCGGGGTCTGGGGAAGGTGTTAGTGGCAAGCCTTACCCTCACGAAGTGCAATGTGAGGAGACCGAGACTCGAACCTGGGACCTCTCGGTCACAGGCGGTGAGGCTCTACCACTTGCAATGAATGTCTATAAATTCAATAAGTAGAGGGATTACAACATTTTTGGACAATTTACAATTAGCTAACCAGATGGTGTCAACATTTTCATATAATTTAACACAAACAAGGATCTAACTAAGCATATCAGGCACCTAACCAATAGACGTTACATAGCAGATACCTTTGCCATCTGACATCACTAAAGACTTTTGACTAATAAATACTTTTACTAATATTGTATGTTTCAGGTTTTTCCTCACAACATGATGAGTGAATTAAATATCAGATGAACGACTTGGTTGTAGCAACAATGTCAATTAAGATAGCATGTTTGGAAAAACGATGAACTAGTGACCCACCTGGCATGTTTGAAACAAAACCTCCCCTGTTTTCAATAGCGCCACGCTCGGCATTCGGGTCATGGTCAATTGACATCTGTATGGCCTCCCCTCCTTTCAACAGAACCGCTCTAGAGTCCCCAACATTAGCTACCCACAACTTCCTGCCGTTTATAAGGATGGCAGTTACAGCAGTGGAGCCACCTGGCCCCAAATCTGGAGTATGCGACAGGATAGCCTGGTCTGTCTTTTCGTAAGCCTTTGTGAGTGCTCTGTCCGGATGTGCCCAAAACTCTTCCTGAAATGACACGTTAATATAAGATGGCCGCAAATGCTAGTGAATGTGGGATTTTGGTCCTGAAACAGCTGTAAGAAAATCTTGCCTCGTTCAAAATATTAGGAAACAAATTTTTCTGTAGGTACGCAGGAACGGTATCTCCTAAATGGCCGTCATAAATAGCAAAAAGGCCAAGCTCATTCCCTTTCACTTCCGCGAGTTCAGCGACATGAAAATCCTCCATGGGATGATTCGTCTTCCCTCTTGTAAGGCTAAACCCATAGCTAACCTTGACTTGGCCCTGGCAGCCTTTCCCTTTACCAGAGGAGGCAGATGCACGCCCTGCCGCCTGCATTCAAGCGGAACGGTCAGCAAGAGTGAGCGAATAAAGCTGAAGTGCTAAGAATTAGAGAATGCGTGTGTTAAAAGTTTCCAGCAATTCAGTTTAAAAGCTTGGAGCACGAAACAGTATAATACTTCCGGGATGCTTAAAAGCTAACAAAAATCATGTCAACAGATGATGAAGACTGATAGACTTCCGTGTACACAGAACAAAAAAAAAGCCACTCAACATGTACCGTCTGCACTAATTCTCATCCTATCCTAATAAATAATATTCTCTCCGAACCATATTACTTGTCGCAGAGTAATAATATACTTGTAATTCGCAAAATTAGAGAATATTCTGTATAAACAACAGCCTCCCAAAAAATTCAGAGAAAACATGTACTAACTGGTGAGCAAAGCAACACAACAACAAGTGATCAAAATCAGACTTACCCCTGAGCCGAAGCAGCAAAACTTGGCCATATCTTGAGGCTAAACTCCCCAGCTCCAGTCCAAGAACTAAACCAAGATAATAAAACGACCAAAGGTAGTAGGGAAGAAAAAATCAGAGCCTCGCGCCAGCAGCGAGACCCGTAGTCCCGGGACGCCGCGAGGATCGGGTTTGGGCCGAGAACCTCGCCCCTTTCATGGAAGTCCGCGCCCTGGCAGAAGAATCGGATTGCGTCAGATCCAGAAGCGGAAGCAGCAGCAGAATTCAACGGGCACCAATCAGCGGACCCCCCAGAAGTAAAAAAAACTGTGATTTTTTCCTAGCGAGGCGGACCGACTCACCGATCGATCCGGCGGCCGACGAGCTCCGGGATTGTAAGAGGGGGACGGAGCAGCTTGGAGGTTTGAGCGCAGAAGCTGAGGGAGCTGCCTGCTCTGCGTTTCTGGATACGGAGTAGTATTTTTTCTTCCGTCAGGTTTGCGCGTCGGGACGAAGAAGTCTATGCGGATGGCCTTTCCGGGGGTCAACACTCAGCAGGGGGCTGGCCCACCATAGCGTAGACCCGGTCCATGCACCGTGAGGAGGCGGAAAGCAATCTCGAGGCGAGATCGACGGCTGTGGTTGCTCGGAGCTGTGGACAAGGTGTGCTGAAAGGGTGCCGTGTCAGAGACGACAGGGGAGAAGAAACGGTCGTAATTGATGGGTCAGAGCGTGGAAACCGAGCCCCACTCACCGACCCGTGGGCCCGTAGTAGTGGGGCCGAGCAGTCATGGCGGGGGCAGCCCGTGTGCGGAAATTAAGGACTTCGGGGAGGTGGGGCGCGCCGGTTTGACTTGCCTGTCTCTATAGACCTCTGGTGCTGAAACGAACGGGTGTTTGGTCCGTGAGGGAACCGGGTCCATGGACCGGAGGAGGAAGCTGGGCTCGTGACCCATGGCAGCGACGGGGCAGCGGCTGTGTGGACCAGGTTTTTCCTCGCTGGTGTGGAATTTAATTCGGCGGTAGTGGCAGGCGACGACTGCCGAGTTTAGACCGGAGAATATTTAATCCTGAAATCTTG